>NC_047105.1:10400865-10565865 GCF_902500255.1 Thalassophryne amazonica
AATGATCTTTTATCCCATCCTTCTTCCTTTTGTTCTTCTCTTCCTTTCTTTATGGTCACGAGGTCTCTTTTGCTGAGAAAGGCTGATCTGAGACATAAGCACCTGGCTCGTTGTTGCGTCAGTAGTCTGCTTGTTGTACCGAAATCAATACTGAAAGTTATTGGTTTAGCTTTTATCTATAACTTCCGCTAATTTGTTAGGGTTTTATCGGTTTAGCTTTACGAAAGTTAACTTTTCAGTTAGTGGATTAACGGTTATCAAAGCTACATTTTTGGTTAGCTCTGCCCACCACTGACTATGACCACACTATGGTTGTTGCGGACTTTACCTGAGCTCCCTCTGGTGGCCATTTTTGCCGATGTTTTCATCGGCAAAAAATCTGTCAGCTGACTGTTAGACGCAAGTTAGAGAAAAATAAAACCATCTTGATTTCTATAAAAAGCAATACAGCTGTGGAAGTACGAATTCTCACCTTCGGATTCGCCACTTCGCCGAAGTGACGTATACTTGCGTCAACCCATAGCCTTAATAACTGTGGTGCTATCAGCATAGCTAACATTACTAAGCTATTGATACATGAAACTAATGCTAACAGATGGAATTAAATACAGCTAACGGAAATACAGGAGTACAGACTTCTTAGATCATCCATTGGCACATTTAACTGCACTTCAAGCTCTTCATACACTCAACAAAAATATAAATGCAACACTTTTGGTTTTGCTCCCATTTTGTATGAGATGAACTCAAAGATCTAAAACTTTTTCCACATACACAATATCACCATTTCTCCTCAAATATTGTTCACAAAACCAGTCTAAATCTGTGATAGTGAGCACTTCTCCTTTGCTGAGATAATCCATCCCACCTCACAGGTGTGCCATATCAAGATGCTGATTAGACACCATGATTAGTGCACAGGTGTGCCTTAGGACTGCCCACAATAAAGGCCACTCTGAAAGGTGCAGTTTTATCACACAGCACAATGCCACAGATGTCGCAAGATTTGAGGGAGCGTGCAATTGGCATGCTGACAGCAGGAATGTCAACCAGAGCTGTTTGCTCATGTATTGACTGTTCAATTTCTCTACCGTAAGTCGTCTCCAAAGGCGTTTCAGAGAATTTGGCAGTTCATCCACCAGCCTCACAACCGCAGACCACGTGTAACCACACCAGCCAGGACCTCCACATCCAGCATGTTCACCTCCAAGATCGTCTGAGACCAGCCACTCGGACAGCTGCTGAAACAATCGGTTTGCATAACCAAAGAATTCTGCACAAACTGTCAGAAACCGTCTCAGGGGAGCTCATCTGCATGCTTATTGTCCTCATAGGGTCTCGACCTGACTCCAGTTCGGTCGTCGTAACGGACTTGAGTGGGCAATGCATCACATTTGCTGGCGTTTGGCACGTTGGAGAGGTGTTCTCTTCACGGATGAATCCCGGTTCACACTGTTCAGGGTAGATGGCAACAGTTTGTGTGTGGCGTCGTGTAGGTGAGCGGTTTTCTGATGTCAATGTTTGGACTCGAGTGCCCATGGTGGCGGTGGGGTTATGGTATGGGCAGGGCGTCTGTTATGGACGAAGAAACACAGGTGCATTTTATTGATGGCATTTTGAATGCACAGAGATACCGTGACGAGATCCTGAGGCCCATTGTTGTGCCATACATGCAAGACATCAACCTCATGTTGCAGCAGGATATGCCGGCCCCATGTTGCAAGGATCTGTACACAATTCTTGGAAGCTGAAAATGTCCCAGTTCTTGCATGGCCGCATACTCACCGGACATGTCACCCATTGAGCATGTTTGGGATGGCTCTGGACCGGCGTATACGACAGCATGGTACCAGTTCCTGCCAATATCCAGGAACTTCACACAGCCATTGAAGAGGAGTGGACCAACATTCCACAGGCCACAATTGACAACCTTGATCAACTCTATGCGAAGAGATGTTTGCACTGCATGAGGCAAATGGTGGTCCACCAGATACCGACTGGTAGCCCCCCCAATAAACAAAAACTGCACCTTTCAGAGTGCCTTTTATTGTGGGCGTCTAAGGTCACACCTGTGCACTATCATGGTGTCTAATCACACTCTGATATGGCACCACCTGTGAGGTGGGATGGATTATCTCAGCAAAGGAGAAGTGCTCACTATCCACAGATTTAGACTCTTTGTGAACAATATTTGAGGGAAATGGTGATATTGTGTATGTGGAAAAAGTTTTTAGATCTTTGAGTTCATCTCATACAAAATGGGAGCAAAACCCAAAGTGTTGCGTTTATATTTTTGTTGAGTATATTAGCCCAGTAATAAAATGCACAGAAAAGACAAAAAAATGGTGAGCTAACCCACACACAGAGCCTGCTAGCAGAAGTGTTGCCAAAAAGGTCTCACAAAAGTCAGTGTCTCTCTGAAATAAACATAAATAAATAAACATTGTGAGATTAGGTGATGACGTAATCGTGTCTAATTTGCATAGGGAAGAAAGCTGAATGGCATCCTGTTCTCTTCAAGGATGGATTACTTTTTGTTGTTTTTTGTGGAGTGAAAGACAGTGGAGACTGTAGTGGTAAGTTAGTCTCTTTAGCTTCACTTGGGGTTGGGGCTGCATGTTGATTTGCCACAAGTTTTACAGTGCTTCCTTTCCCTCCACATTACATGTAGAATGGCCATGCCCATTCTTGCCTTGAACCGGGAACCTTACACTCAGGCAACAACACTAACCGCTTGGACACCACCCAGGGGGACTGTACAGTGGAAACTTTTTGAATTCTTTATTTATTTACTTAGCTCTATTTGTAATGTTATCTTCAACTAACTATTTCCAAACTGACCAGTTTGTGGGGAAACGTTCTCAGCAGCTGATTAAAATAAACCCCTGACTCATTGCCATTATCAGGTCTGGATGACGGGTTAGGCTGGGACGCAAATGCAGGACTCAGACAACAAGTCTCTATAAGTAAAAGCAGTTTACTGAAACAGTAACAGGGTCCGGTACACAGCAAGGCAGTCTAACAAGAGTAACAATATCAAAATCATCGGGCAAAGGCATGGTCGAGGATACAGGCAGGTAATCGTAACACACGTGAGGCAGGCAGGTGGAGAATACACAAAACAGAGCTGGAGAGAAGGCACTAGGTGCATCAATCTGGCAAAGGAGTAAGGCAAACTGAGGAGCTTATAAACACCCAGGTGTTGAGGTGCAGATTGAGAGCAGGTGGGCATGGAATGCTCCAGAAAGAGGGCGTGGCCAGAGAGAGGGAAACACCATCACCAAGAGTCAGAAGAGACCGACAAGAGAGAAAGGGACAGACAGACCCAAGCAGGAAAAACCCCAGCAAGAGACTAAACATAACAGAAAGTAACAGAACAATCAAACCAAAACAAAGAAAAACAGCAAACAAAACCCAAATCCTGGCAGCCATAAAGGCATTTGGCTCCACGACTCTGGGTTTATTTTGACCAGCTGACACAAAACAGTTTAAGCATCTACAC
Source organism: Thalassophryne amazonica (assembly GCF_902500255.1). Classification (NCBI taxonomy): domain Eukaryota; kingdom Metazoa; phylum Chordata; class Actinopteri; order Batrachoidiformes; family Batrachoididae; genus Thalassophryne; species Thalassophryne amazonica. The sequence continues at coordinate 10,404,368 of NC_047105.1, forward strand.
AAATTTGAAAAATCATTCTAATAGTCCTTCTTTGAACAGTCTGTGTGTCAGCACTGCGCTGAGCTCCTGTTAAAGTTATAGAACACCAACGTCCGTGTGGTTATCACGACTGACTCTGCAGAGGTCGAGCATTAGTTTCATAAATGGGAACACGAAAGGCAAAGATTCTGGAGCACTAAAAGCAGATGATGTGACACCATTCAAAAACTCGGTGAAAGGTGACTTTTTCTGTTGCTCAGCAACTTAAATGGAATGGAGGTTGCCAATGTCACAAAAAGTCTCCAGATATTTGCTAGTCACTAGATAGCATTTTTTTTGTCACTACAGAAGGTCAAAAAGTTGCTAAATCAAGCACAAAGATGCTAAAATGTCAACACTGGGTGATTGGACCCAGCACACACTAGCTGTCACTTAAGTGACCACACCCCCTAAATTGTTGGGGTTTATGCTTATGCTTTCCCCTTTCCTTGTGTGCCTTGTCATTTTTCCTCCCAGGTGTGTCTTGCTTGCATTAGTCTGTCTCTGTCTTGCTGGGCGGGGACTCTGTGTTCCCTCCTCCGGCCTGCCCATCTGATCCTCGCACCTGCCGTGTCTGCTCACCTGCAACCAATCTGCAATCAAGGATTTAACCGCAGCTCAGACATCTGGACGCCACCAGATCTTCAATCTCCACTGGATAGTGATGTCTAGGCCTCAGCCTTGTTTTTATAATCTGTTTTGTATTTTTGGTGTTGTCTTTCTGAAACTTCTGCTTATCTGTTCTCTGTGTGCTTCAGTTCTGCCATGTCCAACTCCTCTGCCTGCCCTGTCCCGCTGTTCCTGTCCTCTGCTATCAGACCACTCCTACCAAGCCTGCCTGCATCTCACCCAAAAACAGACTGTTAAAAAACAAAACAAAAAAAAAAAACGTCTGATTCCAGGTTGTGTTTGCACTTTGGGCCCTATCTGTCAGCTCTGGGTCACCCTAACATAAATATTCACAACCTTTTGGCTTAAAATAGATTAAACTGATGAGTTATTTTAAAAAAATTACCCCCATCATAAATGCAGAAATTACTTAAGACCAAAACTGTGTGTGTGTGTGCTGTTGTTCCTGTAAACTTCAATCAATTCAAATCAATTTTTTTTTATATAGCGCCAAATCACAACAAACAGTTGCCCCAAGGCGCTTTATATTGAAAGGCAAGGCCATACAAGAATTATGTAAAACCCCAACGGTCAAAACGACCCCCTGTGAGCAAGCACTTGGCTACAGTGGGAAGGAAAAAACTCCCTTTTAACAGGAAGAAACCTCCAGCAGAACCAGGCTCAGGGAGGGGCAGTCTTCTGCTGTGACTGGTTGGGGCTGAGGGAGAGAACCAGGAAAAAGACATGCTGTGGAGGGGAGCAGAGATCGATCACTAATGATTAAATTCAGAGTGGTGCATACAGAGCAAAAAGAGAAAGAAACAGTGCATCATGGGACCCCCCAGCAGTCCTACGTCTATAGCAGCATAACTAAGGGATGGTTCAGATGTTAAACTTGGACATTTTAACATGGGGTTCAATGAGGATTGACTCACTTTTGCAGGCAGCCTCAAGTGACCATTCAAAGAATTGCAGCTTTTCAATTTCTGTGTCGGTTTACCTTTTGTGCACTGAAGTTTGCAGCGGAGCCATAATTCTCTGCAAACAGCAATGGTGCAACCAAGAAAGCACATAATTAGCATTATCCTTCCTACGCCTGCTTCACGACAATGCCTACTACCATACACTCTTTACACAACGTCCCACCTCCTCCTCCCCCACACTTCCCTCGCTCTTTGTCTCACCGTTCGTCTATTCGTTCATTTATTCTGGTGTGACCAATCTGTTTCCTTCAACCTCTCAGCTTTTCTTCACATGCAGTCACAGTAAATGAATGTGAAGCTGTTTGGAGCACCTGCTCTTGTCATTTGCTGGTTGTCAGGCAGCAGAATGACCACAGAGAAAATAAATCATCGCTCTGATTCAGGCTGAACTCGTGAAACTGCTTTGTTTTTTGCATTTACAAAAATAATTCAAATTTATTATATGCTAGGAATTGATTTACTTCACTCATAATTAAAAAAAGAAAACTGAGCATTTTTTTTTCTTTTTACCAGAAAAGGTTGGGTCCAACCTAGAATCTGATTCATGCATTTATTTATTTATTTAAATAGTGAAATAGCACCTCTTAATATAACGGATTCTCATGAACTTGATAATAAAAATTCAGGCCTGAAAAGCTCATATTATATTTTGCATAAGTTACAGAATAACAGATGAAGCCAGGGCACAAGATATTTAATTATAAGAAATTAATTATAAGATTTAAACAGTATCATTCCATTCTGAAGCCGCTCCTCAATGATTTGGACTAAACTGACATTAACAGAACCATTTTCATACAAAAAATGACATAACATCCTTATGTGCCTTCTGGCAAACTATAACTGCAAATTTATGTCTTCTTCAGAAGAAAGTCTTTCTCTACTCCATCTGACTTATGAAGCTGTGGATGGTGATCATGAGACACAAAAAATTACATTATGCCCAATTTCTCTAATCACAGCCACAGACGTGTCCTTCTTGCAGGGTCAGACATATTGACCTCACACTACCACCTTGTTTGTATTTCTTATGATTGATGTGACTGAACATATCAGAGGGACAGCTCAGGTGGGACGGTTTGGAGACAAAGTCAGAGAGGTGAGATTGAGATGGTTTGGACATGTGCAGAGGAGGGACCCAGGGTATATAGGGAGAAGGATGCTGAGGATGGAGCCACCAGGCAGGAGGAGAAGAGGGAGGCCAAAGAGGAGGTTCATGGATGTGCTGAGGGAGGACATGCAGGTGGTTGTGTGACAGAGGAAGATACGGAGGACTGGGTGAGATGGAAATGATTGATCTGCTGTGGTGACCCCTAACGGGAACAGCCGAAAGACAAAGAAGAAGATGTAAATGATGTCCAAGACAACATTCAGCGACTTAGAGGCATAAATCCCTTAACAATAAGCAGTTGCGTTCATAGAAAAGGGAATAGGGTAATATAAATTGATTTTTGCCATCTCAGGAATAAAAATCAAATTGGGAGAGATACCGAGTTGAGCCACTGCTTCTTGCATTGAAAGGAGCCAACTGAGGTGCTTCGGGCATTTGGTGAGGATGAGCCCTGGTTGTCTTCCGGGCACATCCAACTTGGAGGAGGCCTCGAGTGAAGACCCATGACACACTGTGGGGATTACTGGGAATGCCTAGGGATCCCTTGGGAAGAGTTACAGGACTTGGTTGAGGATAGGGAAGAGTGGGATGAGCTGGTTAGTCTGCTGCCGCTGCAACCTGGAACTGGATAAGTGGCAGAAAATGAATGAATGAATGAGGAATATTGATGAGGTTTGGAAAAAAAAGGTAACTTAAGGCGTCTATAAATGCTTTTAAATATGAATGTAACAGCCAACAATTATTTTCTCTAGTGAGGCTGTTGTAACCCCCATTACAAATATGGTTCTAATAAATATGAACAAATACATAATTAAAATGTGCACTAAAACAGTTAAAAACTACATGATACATAAATAAATAGCGACTGCATAAATAATTCATAAGTTATTATTTTATTTAAAAAAGAAATAGTAAAGAGAGAAAATCTCTGAACAGTGGTTGTCGCTGCACCGGTTACGAAGAGACACTTAAACGTCCGTCTGAGACTGAGGAGGGCAGAGAAACGGTAACAAAACATTATTTTCCCTTTTGTTTTCTGCTGTGAAGGTTACTCTGTAAATGTATTTTATGAGAGAAACATTTTTATGCAACTGGAAGCAACTAGTTTACCGTTACCAGACATTTTCTTGTGGTTACCTAGCAACCGTGGCTTGTGAAGGAAGCTTGATTTAGGTTTTATCCCAGATTTATGTTCTTTTTTCTTTTTTTTTCTTTTTTGGCCTGTTTAACAGGCCAGGTTTGTTATTCCACTTGAGAACCACCCAATTGAGACTTTGCAAGCTTTTGCACATTTAGTAAAACTATTTGATTATGCTCTGCAATAACTGTCATTTGAAGGTTCTGATTGATTGTTTTTGTGTACTTTAAAGGGTACATAAGGAGTCATTACAAAGTGACAAATCTGTTATGAATTGATACAACCGGATAGTATAGACCTAAACAAAGCTTAATGAAAAATTAAAGCAACATAAAATGGGTTGAAACTGCAAAAAACATTAAATAAAATGATCAGTCATACATGAAAGCTAAACAGCTTTGATTGAAACAAGGAAAAAACAAAATAAAACCTTAACAGAACTTTATTTCAAATAGTGAGGTAAAAAGGGTTTCTATAAAGGAAACTTTTTGATTTTTAAGTTTCATTAATGTTAATTGTGTGTCTGTTTTGTATCAAATGTTGCCAGCTTTTCTAGTTAAAAGTTTCCAGTCTTTGGCTCTATCTCTGAATTGCACACCACTCCATTACAAATCTAGAACTGGTCCTAACCCATTGCCCTTGCCTAACAGCATAGGTACGTGGTTTAATGGTGTCCTGTGCAGAGAATGAAACAATGTTGTGTGTGTGTGTTGTAATATGAGCTTCTCTGTTCTTTGTTTAAACTGCCAAATGCACACAGTGGTATATCCTGGCATAACCAGAGTCATTTGACCAGAAAAATCACTCAGGGCCTTGGGTGAGGTGCTTATTCCCCAATTTTCACCTGGTGTGTAGTGAGTGTATTGCATGGCAACACCCTGACATCAGACTGTGTGTGTATGAGAGAGAATGTGAGGCATCTATGTAAAGCGCTTTAACCATAAGAGTGCTCTATAAATGCAGCTCATTTATCATATCTATCTGTCCTTGTTTGAATAGTGCATATGCTTTAAGGCTTTAGAAAAACAGGAATGTTGCTGTTTAATGACAGTCTTATTGGTTAAAAAAAAGTGTTTCATAAAAAATTTAAATTTAGCATTAACTCCAGTGGAAGAAATAACACCTGCAAATATTTTGTTCATCTTTTGTTTTGTCTGTCAGAGAGGTTAAAAAAAGCAGGTTCAATCATTTCACGAGGTTTTGTTGCTGTAGAACATCTTGGTTCTTCAAGAGTCCTACAGACAGAAACAGAAATACAACATAAAGACGTGAGTGATGAGGAAAAATCCTTTTCACAGATGAACAGGTGCCTTTACTGTAAGATCCTGGATCTCCGTCAAAGAAAGATCAGCGTGATCTCAAGTGTTACCTGTTCACAAAGTGTGAAGTTCTGTTTGTCTGGTGGATATTAATGTTTGGGACACTGACGTCTACTCAAAGCAATGCAGTCATCTGTCCCGACTCTGCTGTCATTAGTCACAAAGTTATTAGATTTCTGTCGCTGAGGAAAATCCAATTGTAGAAATCATTCAAAGCAAAAGCCGAAGAGACAGATGGATGTTATCGGAGGAGAAAGACACTGTTATCATACAAGCTCAGACAGATGGACAGGTGGATGACAAATTGACAGATACAAATAGACAGATAAATGGATCGATAGAAGGATAGACAGATAGATGTTAGACAGATGGATGGATAGACAAATCCACTGATAGAGAGACAAATAGATGGATGGATAGACTGACAGTTAAACTGAAGGATGGATAGACAGACAGGCAGATGGGTGGATAGATGAATGAATAGACAAATTGACTGGTAGCGAGACAAACAGATTCATGGGTAGACAAACAGAAGGATGGATAGACATACAAAGAGACAGACAGATGGTGAGACAGACTGACAGGTTGATGGGTTGACAGATGGCTAGACAAAGGGGTGGCTGGCTCAACAGATAGATATAAACTGACAAGTTTCAATTTGTAAAATATGAAAATTATTTTTTAATCAGTTTGATACATATAAAAACTGATATACATACAGTGGGGAAAATAAGTATTTGACCCCCTGTCAGTTTTGCAGGGTTTTCCCACCTACAAAGAATGGAAAGGTCTGTAATTTTTATTGTAGGTACACTTACCTGTGAGACAGAATCTTAAAAAAAAATCCAGTAAATCACATTGTATGATTTTAAATAATGAATTTGCACTTTATTGCATAAAATAAGTATTTGATCCCCTAGAAGAACGCTTAACAATTGGTACAGAAACATTTGTCTGCCATTACAGAGGTCAGACGTTCCTGTAGTTTTTCACCTGGTTTGCACACACTGCAGCAGGATTTTGGTCCACTCCTCCATACAGATCTTCTCCAAATCTTTCAGGTTTGGAGTTTCAGCTCCTCCAAAGATTTCTATTGAGTTCAGGTCTGGAGACTGGCCAGGCCACTCCAGGACCTTGAAATGCTTCTTACGGAGCCCCTCCTTAGTTTGCCCTGGCTGTGTGTTTGGTGTCATTGTCATGCTGAAGACCCAGCCATGACCCATCTTCAATGCTGTTCTGAGGAAGGAGGTTGTCTCACAATACATGACCCCATCCATCCTCCCTTCAATACGGTGCAGTCGTCCTGTCCCCTTTGCAGAAGAGCACCCCCAGAGTATGATGTTTCCACCCCCATGCTTCATAGTTGGGATGGTTTTCTTGGGGTTGTTCTCATTCTCTAAAGATGGTAAGTGGAGTTGATTCCAAAAAGCTCTATTTTGGTCTCATCTGACCACATGACCTTCTCCTATCCCTCCTCTGGCTCATCCAGATGGTCACTGGTGAACTTTAAATGGGCCTGGACATGTGCTGGCTTGACCAGGGGGACCTTGCTGCCCTGCAGGATTTTAAACCATGACAGGATCATGTGTTACTAATGTAATCTTTGTGACTGTGGTCCCAGCTCTCTTCAGGTCATTGACCAGGTCCTCCTGTGTAGTTCTGAGCTTTCTCAGAATCATCCTTACCCCACAAAGTGAGATCTTGCATGGAATCCCAGACCGAGGGAGATTGACAGTCATCTTGTGTTTCTTCCACTTTCTAATAAATAATCATAATAGTTGTATGTCCTGTAGTACATCCCAGCCTTGTGCAGGTCTATAGTTTTGTCCCTGGTGTCATACTGTATATCAGTGTAAGGTTAATAATGAAAATAAACATAACACATAGTTATTGGAAGCTGCAGCTCTCTGTCTGTCTGTCTCTCTGCCACTCATGAGTTTGACACAATGACAACAAATTGTCTCATTCAGGTGAATGATGGATGTGAGTGGGCGACATAATTCTTCATCACTCACGTCCAGTCCCTCCTGTTCAACACGGAGCATCAGGTCCCACTTGGCACCAGTAGCTCCGTTATAAACAGACTCTCTCTCCGTGAGTCAGGATGCACTCGCATTTCACAACGCGACCCGGAGGATGACGAACATTGAAGCGTTGGATGTGACTGTTAGCATCAGCTTTTCACAGTTGTGCAGAGCTCCATAGCCATGTGCTTTTATACCAGGCTATTTTAGGAAGGAGGGTCACCTGAAATGGCACGTTTGGGACAGATGTCATCAGCATGCGGCATAAGATAAAGAAGTGAGTTCTATATAGGCCCTGAGACTCTTGGTGCCAGTGCTTATCTCGGGTTTGCAGCCCGAAGCAGATAAAGACTCTGCTGAACAGGATGCCATTCCAACGCAAATTACTTCCCCAGCCAGACAGGTGCCCACGTACAGCTGGGTGGACTGGGACAATGCCGATGGAGTAACTTGTCCAAGAACACATGGGCAGGTAATGCATGAAAATAAGCAGATTTATGTTTTTTGATTATTCTTTTCTTATTGCCTTGCATGCAGCGCAGTTGCCTTGTCACTCTCTACATGAGGCCTGATGTATTTACATTCAAGGCTGCACAATCCTGAAGACTGATTCCTTAGTGACAGTGTTTTCTTTGAACTGGTGTTACAGAAGAATCACTGCAGATGCTCTTGATGTTTTATTACCCTGCAAGTTGAGGTAGCGGCCACATATGTATACACAGACATATGTATAGTATTTGTCATGTTGAATAGAGTGCACTGGGTGTGCTTCAGCTCTCTGATGCCTTTCATTTGCTATTTGGGAACTCGCAGGAGATCTTCTTACAGTTTGCATTGATTTTGTCGTGGTGATAATGCACCTCATTGTATTCAGTTAAAACATCTGATATGGTGGATGCTTGCACGTGCACGGGTGTGTGTGTGTGTGTGTATGTGTGCTTTAATAAAAACTAGAAGCACTCGGAGAGAGCAAACGTCCGCCAAGGCCATAGGGTCACTGACGTCACATGGAATGCCCTTTGGCAAAGAGACTTATTCCACGTCGTTTCACGCATCTACCGTCATGTTTCAGATTCAGTGGCTAACCCTCTGGGGTCCGAGGGCATTTTTTGTACAGTTCCTCGCCTGGCATAAATGTTTTATTGTTGTTGTTAACAGCTCTCCCTGCACCCCACAATCAAGTTTTATGTCTTTTTTCAGGACAACCTGTACTTTCAAAATATATATGCTATAGTTGTGTTTTGTAAGTGTAATAAAGGTTTACAATCAGAAACAAGAAAGGAAAAAGTAAAGCGGAAAAATAATTTTCCACACACATTTATTCAAAACACACAGCAAACTATAATAAACAACTGTTTTGACACTTTATAAAGGGAATTGGGCACTGTGAAAGACTGAAGGATGGATAGACAGACAGACAACAGTGTTTGGTTCTCTCCTGCTCCGAAAGCAACATTCACACTCACATTCAGGCTCATTCACTTTGAGGAGCGGCCCCTCCCCCCCTCGCTCCATTGATATGGTTAAACAGTGCTTTACGCTGGAACGAGACAGCTTGCCACAGGCTTATCTAGTAAGATTCACAGGAAAACTAGTGGGAGCAATCCTGATACTCACACAACCAAAGTTAGTTATAATTTAGTAAAGCTTGGTCTCAGCCATTGTATAGGAAGGCGTCGGCCCCCAGAGGGTTAAACCCTTAGATCTTCAGCCAATGTATTTATACAGAGAAACTGCATGAACTACACAAGTTTTTTTTTTATTTTGTAATAAGTTTATTCAATGAGGAAACAAATGCTAAACTATTGTTGTGTCATAACTTAGTAGATGCAAAAATGTTGAAATTGGGCCCTATCCTGCAATGATAAAGAATCCTTAAAAAAATTACTGGATCCGGATCGTGTTCCGGATCATTACTAAAATTATGACTTCTAAGTTAGGTCAAGATACAACCCCTGGTAAAAATTTCATTGAAATCCGTTGAGGATTTTTTGAGTAATCCTGCTAATAAACCAACCAAACAAACAAACGGACATTACCGAAAACATAACCTCCTTGGCGAGGTAATAAAACCAGCCCCATTTTTCATGTGCTTACACTGTGCTGCAGAAAAATGACAGATTTTGTACATGAAAAATATGATGTCACCGGTGTCGAGCTGGATTTAAGCACATTCTATGTTCATTTGTCGTCATCTTTTTTGCTCAGGGTGTTTACAACAAATTCATATTAGATCTGCACATTGATTTGGCACAACTTTTACACAAAATTCCCTTCCTGATATAACTCCACATTACATGGCAAATGCACATGGGTGATTTTGAACCAGGAACCTTCTGGTTTGAAAGCAAGTGCACTGACCACTAGTTGGCCTCCAAACTGGCAGTCACCAACCTTTTACAGGTCAAGACTACTTTTGGAAGCTACCCTGCATTTTACTAATTGAGCTAGTTCAGAATGTTGCCACATGCAGAGCTACATGCAATATGAGCTCAGCAGTTTATATTTATTTGATATTAAAATTAATTTGATATTAAATCCCCCCACAGCCAGTGGTGGGTACAGTTCTGCTAACTGCTAATTAGTGAAGCTAATGTTTCGCTAGTGGATTAGCTTTTCAGCTAACTTTGAAAACCATCAGTGGACTAATTATTTTCCGCTAAATTTATTTCCGCTAACTTTCAGTCCGCGAACATCTTTTCTGCCAGTAAAGCGAGTAAATTTGATGGTCAAAAATGTTGTAAACCTTGAAATCAGACATGTTAGTTCCGGTTTATGAAAGCAGAGAGCTAGCTAACACTTCCGGTTTACGAGTTGTTGTGGATTTTACCCGAGCACCCTCTGGTGGCCGTTTTTGTGCAGATGAAACATCACCAAATGCAATACAAGTACATGTAATTTGGTCACTTTCCAAAGGGGTCAAATTAGTCAGTGAAGTCAGTTTAATGTACAATGGTTCATTTCATCTCAGCTTGGTGTATAAATCTCATTGTTCCAGGCAATGATAACTGTCAGCTGGCTGTTAGAGGGAAAACAAAGCTAGAATGATTTCAATAGACAATCAATGCAGTCTGATCTTGTTTTCAATCGGGCGGCCAGTCGCGGAAGTATGAATTCTCCATTCGGATTCGCCACTATTCGGCGGAAATGACATGTCCTCCGCACCAACCCACAGGTCAAAGCACACAAGCGTTGGTAAGAAGGCCAGAAGCGGCCCCTGTGGCGCTTCAACTAAAAACTGGCTTATCAGTAGCCAACAGTGTACTGACTCAGTACTAAAAGCAACTTCCACTAAATTTTTTTTAAAGCAGTTTATCGGTTTAGCTTTACAAAAGTGAACTTTTCAGTTTGCGGTTTCATGGCTATCGAAGCTAATGTTTTGGTTAGCTGTGGCCACCCACACCCATATTCCACTTTCAAATGTGCAACATTACAAACTCCTTTTAAAAATGACAAACCAGGTAATGGATTACATAGTACTCAAAGGCACAGTGTTTAGGATTTAATGTCATCTAGTGTGGAGGGTGCAGATTGCATTACGCCGTCACCTTCTTTGGCGACAGGGAATCAGGCCTCCTTGTCTTCCTCTTCTTAAGCAATATGCATGATCCTCCATTTCACAAAAACAAGGGCTCTCAAACTTGTTAGCCTGCGCTGTGATTGACTCCTCCCACTGGCTCCACTCGGGTCGTAACTCAGGATCTTTGGGAATGGGAGGCGGATGCTCTGACCAGTTGGCTAAAACCTAGGCTTTGGCCTCAGTGGCCAGAGTATCCTTTGGCTGCCAGAGGAGTGAGGCCTTTTGACTACCACATGCACAGCGACTCCTGCTGGACTCCATCATACTAGCAACCACTTGACAGTGTGTAGCGGAACAACCACCTATTTCTTTTCAGTCTGCAAAATTGGGCTTGTCATGGTCCACATTTGGATTGTAGTTTTGTGACCTCTGAGTTGCTGTCCCTTCTAGTGTTTTCTACTAATTGTGATATTTCTAGCATTTACCTGTGGTTTGTACTCATAATGATATCTCCTCCATGTTGTTATTCTCCTTGTACTTTTATTTTGACAGCCCTGGATGGTGGATGCCATTGGCTTCACTTCCTAGGCCCTTATGTGCAATCTTATTATCAGATTAATTGGATTATACACAAGTCAACCATCACAGTTACCTCACTCCAGTGCCAGATTGTCTCCTCAGTGTTCTAGCTTTTTCACATTTTGTATTCTGATCTCCAGTTACCTGTCCCTGTGCCTGCCTGCTTTCTCTGACTCAGCCTGCTGTCTAATGATTGTTTTACAATTTATTAACATTCTGCAAACATGATTGGATTCTCTCTTTGCGCTGCTCTCACGGTCACAGTTTGCTGAGTGAACTGATGAACTGTGACACTGACAACATCTCAAGTTGTTACGTGCTAATTGCTATTACTAATGCCGTGCTAACTGTAAATGAAGACTGTTTGAACTTCCATCGGTGTGGTTTTCTGCTCAGGGGTCTCCAGTTATACATTACAGGTCTACCTTATCAACATAATGGTGCAACATGGTGGCCATATAAATTTGAAGAGATCATGAAACACATTGATTAGTTGTTGCAGGTAATTATACATTAATGATGGTTATGAATGCTGAATTTCTGCTTATACCCGTAGCCCAATTTTGGCCTCCATTCACTGGTTTCCTGTCCCCGTGAAGTCACAGTTTAAGGTTATGTTGTTAACATACAAAATCTTTGTTGGACTAGCACCTCCCTGTCTGGCCAACCTAATTAAACCTTGTGTACTGGCCTAATTTCTGCATTCTCAGGAGGCAGGATTACTGTGTGTGTGTCCCTCAGGTTAAAAAGAAGTCAGCAGGTCACAGAACTTTCTCTTACTGTGCACCTGCTCTGTGGAACAATCAGATTAACAGTCTGGTTTCTGAAGTCATTCAATCCCGATTAAAGATCCATCTGTTTTCCCTTTTGTATGTCTAATATGTTAGTGTTACACTGAACCTTTTTTAAAAAAAAAAAAGCTTCTTTTTTGTGTTCGTAACAATGGAGCAAGTCTCAGCCTCATTATATCTAAATTCTGGGTCGTTAGTGAAGCTAAGGCTAGCTGCCAGTGGCCACATTAGTACTCTCTGTTGGTTTACTGCTGAGAATGAGCTTTTTGTGTGCAGTTGGTTGATATCTGATGCTTGATGGAGCCCTGGTTGAGGACGTAGTCGAGCACTTGCCTCAACTCTGTCATCTTAGAGAATCACACAAACAGATACAATGATCTATATGACTGGATTTTTTGTCTTTGTTTCATTCTTGGTTTGCATGTTTGATAACGGTTGTGTAGTATTTTGTTTATTTGATCTCTGTTATTGTTAGAATGTCATAAGCAGTGGGCCACCCCCTGAGACTGGTTTCCTTGAGGTTTCTTCCTTAATAAAAAAACAAAAAGAAACAAAAAAGAACACCGGAGGCAGTTTTTCCTGACATGTTTGCTCGGGTGTTGGTAAAGTTAGACCTTACCCTTGCGATGTGTGTTGGGGCGACTTATGTTGTGATTTGGCACTGTGTAATAAATTGAACTGAATTCATAAAAGCCTCTAAATTCTACACACTGTTTGCTAACTCATTCTGTGATACGGTTAGGTACAACATAAAAGCAAAATACATTTTACATGCATCAACATCACAGAACAAAAGTTACCAACGGTAACATGCTTTGCTGAAATAATGCACAAATTGAGTTGTGTGCTGAGGGGGTTTTAGTTTAAAGCGCCACAGGAGACATATGGTCCTCTGTAGTGGGTGATTCAGCACAGGTGGAGGGCAAAAGAGGCTGAAATAAAACCTTAGCAGATGAACACCAATATTTGAATGCACCATTGTAATATGATCACACAAAATGCAGAAAACAAAACAAAAAAAAAGCAAAGTTTGCCAGCATGAGTCTGATCTGAATGTTCAAACAAATTTTAATCAGTGTTGAAAGAGCTGCAGAATTACACCGTTTCTTCTCTCGTTTTTGTGATTTTTAAATTATAGCAGAGCTTTTCTTTGTTTTTTGGGTTTTGTTTTTAGATAGGGATCTGCAGAGGCAGAGATTCATCCTCATCCATTTCGCCGCAAGCAATTTGTCTGTGGCTCCACTTAGACTGACAATAATGTATCAGAGTTTAATCTTCGTGCTGGTGTAATAAGACGGAGCTTTACTGTTACATACCGATGAGAAAAGAGCTTCAGCGATACGCTGTATCAGAGCTGCCTGCATGAGTGAAAAGCAGGACAGAGGAAAAGGAGAACAGGTGGGAGGAGGTTGAGGAGGTGGTAAAGCACCACAGTCATTGAAGTGTGTGTTTGTGTGTGTGTGCGTGTGTGCGCATTGTTGTTTGGGATAATACTTCAGGTTTAAGCTGCAGGCTCACATCTGTTACGGCAAATTTATTGCAGACATATCAGCTCTAACTATTGTAAAATGCCATAAGGGCCCCTTCACACATAGTGCGAATTTGGTTGATTTGCGCATGAAGTGCGCATAAAGCAGGAATCGTATATTATACAAGGTCTGTCCATAAAGTAACGGTCCTATATATTTTTTTTAAAAAACAATATGGATTTCATTCATATGTTTTTTACGTCAGACATGCTTGAACCCTCGTGTGCTGTCGGTGATGTCCATTCGCCTGTGAGCACCGCCTTAGGAAGGAGTGGTCCTGCCCCCTCATCGGATTTTCATTGTCTGGAAATGGCGAATGAAAAGGATTTTTTTTCCATCAGAATTTTTTCAGAAGCTGTTAGAGTGGCACCTGGAAACCATTCGAAAAATTTATCTGGCTTTCGGTGAAAATTTTACGGGCTTCACAGAGAATAAGGTCTGTTAGTACAGCTTTAAGGACCCCTTTAAGGACGCTCGGTGCGCCGCGCTCCGAGCTGCAATGACACGGCACAAGCCACCGGACCATTTCTAAACGGATGGCTCTGTGGATACGAGACCGCCGTGTGCTCTTTCTCTGGTTATCACAAGAGCTGGACATCAGCCATTTTCCAGCAGATTTCACTTTTAACAAGAGATTTTGTCATGGAAAGCCGCTTCGGCATGTCAGAGGACAAGTTTGGACATGTCCAGCTCTCCACAATTTCACTGATACTTACTGGACTGGTAAGCATTGAAAGCCGAGATAGACATGTCCAAACTTGTCCTCTGACACGGCGAAACGGAGGTGTTCCTTTGTCTCACTTCCAAAGCGAATCGGTCGTGACGCGTGAAGCCTCGGCGCAGCTTTCCATGACAAAATCTCCTTTTCATTCCGCCATTTCCAGACAATGAAAATCCGACGAGGGGGTGGGACCAGTCCTTCCTAAGGTGTGCTCACAGGCGAATGACGTCACCGACAGGCGTGGAAAAACCCACGCATGCGCACGAGGGTTCAAGCATGTCTGACGTAAAAACATATGAATGAAATCCATATAGTTTTTGAAAAAAATAAAAAGGACCATTACTTTATGGACAGACCTCGTATGTGTAAAATCATAGCTCCCTCTAATGCCTCGTACACCTGTTGCTACAACTATTTGTGCACACTGGCAGCTGAAAGACAGAGTATGCGCTGTGTGAGCCCATCGAACTCTCTCGCGGCAGGTGTTGGTGAAATTCCAGCTGACGCACATGAACATCTAACACCGCTCACATGGCATTTAGAAAATGTGTGCCATTCGTACTATTAACACGACAACAGTCAGCAGATGATCACTGTCGAGCTGGAAGTGAACTTTGTCTAAGTGTCCCACTTAGACAAAGTTCACTTCCAGCTCGAGTGTGGCTTTGCAAACAGACACAGTGACAGTGTAACAACTGCCCACTGTGAAACACATGTGTCTGCTCACTGTCCTCACGTGGACATATATAAAAGCACATATCGCTGTTGTAATGGGCTGCAGTGAGCGTGCGCATGCTTACATTGATAGGCTACCCCAGGTGATCTGGACCGTCAAATCATAACATGCAGCGGGAGATCTGAAGTTCACGTCACCCACGTTAGCGCTGTTCCACATGATGCGGTGTCTGTCCTGCAGCGCACGTCCACAAGACACGTGGGTCGGGCAGGACACGCACGCAGAGTCGGCTGGACATGCCGCCAGCAGATGTGGACAAGATAAATAAATGATAAAATGGACTGCATTTATATAGCGCTTTCCATCTGCATCAGACGCTCAAGCACTTTACAATTATGCCTCACATCACCCCGATGTCAGGGTGCTGCCATACAAGGCCTCACTACACACCGGGAGCAATAGGGATTAAAGACCTTGCCCAAGGGCCCAAAGTGATTTTCCGTCAGGCGGGGATTTGAGCCGAGGATCTTCTGGTCTCAAACCCAACACCTTAACCACTAGACCATCACCTCCCCTAAAGTGATAAGGGGTGATAAGAGTGCTCTGTTTCTCATTCATATAATTTCATGCCTGTACGTCATGTCCATTCACTGGGTCATCTATAGAGGAACAGACAGAACATACTTGTATTGCCCCGCTTGATAAGAGGGATTGACATAAAATGCGGTGTTTTTATATGGTATGTGGTTTTATTTTTTTTTTTTAAATACGTCAATGTCCTTCTTGATATCAGGCATTTTCCCGCACCTTTTACGGACAGTGATGGTAGCTCAGTGGGTAAATTTTCTGACTGGCAATACAAGCTTTTGGAACTGCAAGTTTGAATCCCGTGGGTTGCATGTATTTTATTTATTTTTTTATTTTCACAGCAGCTGCGCGATGTGTAACCACATTCATTTGTTCCCCAGTTCTCTCTTTCCTCTTTATATTTGATCTTTTCCTGACCTTGTTGCCATTTTTGACCTTCCGAGTTATTTGCATGCTGCCTAAAGCATTTGTTTGCATGGTTATGTTGCCACTCTCCATAGCCTGTTTTGGATAATACCTTTTTGCTCTCTGCATTCATAGGTTGTTGTCACTCCTGTGCCTGACCTCTGCCTGGAATATCACTACGCTTTTGTCTGCTGTTTCAAACAACTGCTAATTACCACCTCTGGGACAAAAAAATAAACAAACAAACCAGTCATATCTTCATTCGCTGTGGGTTTTTCTGCATTAGGGTACTCAGTCAACTTTTTACACTTCAGACAAATCCATTCCAATCTTTTTTTCAGGAATGTTGTTTTAAGCATTTCAATAAATTTCATGACAAACTGGGATCCATCTTTGCTCCTCAAAGACTCAGCCTTTCATGGATGCTGCTTTTGTACCAACACATGATGCCAGTCATCTGTTGACATCACCTTTTGTTTGTTTGTTTGTTTTTTTTACTTTATTACCAGCCTCAAATTACCCCCCGACCCACTTATTTGGAATGTATTGCAAGCCTAAATGCAGGACTGAATGTGTATTGACAATTGAAAAGAGTTGATTACACAAAATGTGACTATTTTGTGTTTATACTGACTGAAATGAAACAGAAGTGAAAGTGAAATGGAAGCATCATTTTTTTTTTAATTTACATTTTACCTATCGTCCCAACTTTTTCTGATTTGGGGTTGTATAATGCATGACTTGGGTGTGAGCATTTACCCTTGTGGGTCCAGAAACATAAAGAAACCTGACTGATTTGGACTGGCTGTGGAGTACATGTGGGTTTGAAACCATAACCAGCATTTGGTCTCATTAACTGTAACACTATCAGTGAAGTTAACATGACCAACCTGTCAAGTCAAGGCTGGAAACATGCACTGGCACCTCTTGCTGCTGCATCCACTACACCACGGAAATACCCCTGGGTCCTGGATGGCAACCACCCAGATGAATAAACATTCCATCACCACCTCTGAAAAGCAGTCCTCTTTGTGCTGCCATCGGGTGATTAACCTCCTCCAATCTGCTTGGGTCCTCAACGTCGAGCATTCAGAGCCTGCTAATTAGTGCTAATGGCGCTAACATACAAATTAAATCATACAAAAATTTTGCTGAAGGGAAATACAGGAGCTCAGCTTTCTTAGATGGCTGGTTTGTTAGTACAATTAAACTTACAGTAAACCACTCACTCACCTTCAACCGCTTACTCCAATTAAGGGTCACGGGGGGTGGAGCCTATCCCAGCACTTGCAGGGCGTGAGGCGGGGTACACCCTGGACAGGACAGCAGTCCGTCAAAAGCAACATATCGACAAACAAACACATTCACACACACACCCACACGCACGGACAACAGGTGGGAATTGATCTCATGACCTTCTTGCAGTGAGGTGACAGTGCTAACCACTAAGCCACCATGCTGCCTCACAACAAACCATATTATCGCAAATGTTTGTGATAAAATGCTCAGAAATGACAGATGTGTTTGAGTCCACAGTTAAAGCTACCCGCTCGCAACGGCAGTGCTGGCCGAGGCCCTCTGGACCTGGTACACGCTGGATGTCACTCGAAGTTAACCACACCCCTAATTATTCACAGCATTCTGGCTTAAAATAGATTCAGCTGATGAGTTATAAAAACCTGAGCAGAAACCTCTGTTTTTGTTGCTCGTGCTTCCATCGCTTACACCTGAAGTGCATATGTGTTTTTAGTGTTTGTTGTGTACATCTGCCGTCGACGCATTATCAAATGAAATTGTTGCATGCGCTGTCGCTGTCTATTTGCGTTTTCTATTTGCGTGCACTTTCTTAAGCTGAAAGATGTTGGTGGGTTTCATTCTTAATTTCTTTGCATGTGTGTATTTTTAAGTGAGTTGCTCATGTGCTAGTGTTTTAATTTTGAACTCTCTGTGCACATTATGTTCCAATTTATCTGGCAAAGTGATCAAATCAATGTGCAGCCCGGTTGGTTGCCGTGGTACACATCACCAGAGGGGGATGCTCGGTACACGAGTGCCACTTCTTCTTTCCTAAATAAGAAAAAACTGCATCTGTGTATATCTCCTTTCACAAGCCTGTTCTGGATAGAATGAAATTATGTTTTTAATATTCCAGTCAGGTTTTCACTCATTGTGCATTTACAGCAGCAAATATATGCACAGTATTTAGGGCGAGCATAGGCTGCTCCCCCCCAGTGAAAGCTGCATAGTAAGCTGCAGCATGGTTAATTTGCTATATGTGTGTATATGTGTGTGTGTGTGTGTGTGCAGCCGTAGTAAGGAGCGTATTGGATGGAGAGGAATGATCACATGACTCTGACAGCATGTGAGATTTAAAAGCAGAGAAAAAGAGACTTGAGCATCAGATGTGAGCTGGTACGTGCAGCAAATCTGCAGAACACCGCATCTGTGCTACGCTGCAGAACTACAGCTGAAATCCAACATTTACAAAGATAAACCGCTGCATCATCACCACAGCGGGTCTACACAAAAGGTAAGACTTTTTTTTTGTTGTTTTTTTTTTAAAACAGCAACACATATGCTTTAGTGATTGCAGAGCTATTTAACAACTGGGCAGTTAATTGTTTTTGCATTTTAATAAGTGTCACACCTGCTGTGCCTAAATATTAACATAGCTGACAGAACTGCAGCACGAGTGCAATTACTCCAAGAGATAATTGTGTGAGCAAGGTGTGCGCTGACTTCAGGCTATTATCTTCTCTTGTACTTACTGCAGCAGGATAACTGCATCTGATGTGTAATTAAGCCAGTCTGAGCCATTAAACACAAAATGCAAATTTCAAAATAAACTCACAAACCTATTAATTGCTTCAACTTAAAGGATACACACACACACACACACACACACCACACACACACACACACCACACACACACACACCACACACACACACACACACACACACACACACACACATATATATATATATCTGTATGTGTGTGTATCATTTAAGTTGTGTGTGCTTATGACATAAAACATGCTATTATGTTGGATGCAGCCTGTCAGATCTTGTACATGTCTCTGAATGGTCTACATTTGCAGCTAACAAGCCTCACTCCTATCACATGATCAACATTGCATTCACACACACACACACACACACACACACACAACACACACACACACACACACACACACACACACACACACACACACACACACACACACACACACTAAGTCTCAGTTTGTCAATTTTCTATTGGCTGACATTGATCTTCATGCAGGCAACATTGGGTACGTTATGCCTATAAAAATGAAACAAACGAAATACAGCTGAGAGAAAATAAAAAAACACAATGTACAGCTTTCACTGCAGAGTTCCTGCAAGTAAATGTGATCATTGTCAGGTTTTATATTCACCTGTGTAATTATCCTGTGCATTGGCAAAGTGACAAGCAGGGTGTTGTTTTTACTGCAGTGTGTGTGTGTGTGCCACTTTGTCTGTGGACAAGGTAACTCAGATATGGCTGGACAGATTTCCTTCAAACTTGGTGGGAGTATTACTTGATTAGATATCTAGAGGTGATTAGATTCTGGAGTAGTTTGGTCAAAGATCAACATCAAGGAAAACATGGTCCCCAAAAAAAACACACTTTTTTTTTGTATACATCTCAGCAACCAAGAAGACTAGATGGATGATCGAAAAACAAAATATTTGTGATTGATTTGTGCAAGTGTATGTTTTTGTACATTTATATTACAGTATCTGTATCACACAAGATGATCAAAATAGTCACATAATCTTTGTGTGTGTTTGTGTGCGTGCGGGTGGGTGAGAGAGAAAGAGAGAGAGAGAAGCACATCTTACTTTCATGTTTAATGAGTTCCCAATTGATTCTAATCAAAGAACCTGCTGCTTTGTTGAAGTGACAAAAAAGGCCATTTTCTGAGAATGATTTTAATTACATCTGTTTTTTTTTTTTGTTTTTTTTTCTTTTTGCACAAATACTGGCTCGCTGCATGAGTTTCCGATGTAACTAACTGGATGTTTGTCATTACTAACATGACACAAAACCTGATTAATTAATCCTGCTGAAACACTTTGAGGAATGTGATTACTTCAGACATTTCTGTTGGGGGAGGTGATGGTCTAGTGGTTAAGGTGTTGGGCTTGAGTCCAGAAGATCATGGGTTCAAATCCCTGCCTGACTGGAAAATCACTAAGGGCCCTTGGGCAAGGCCTTTAATCCCCTATTGCTCCTGGTGTGTAGTGAGCACCTTGTATGGCAGCACCCTGACATCGGGGTGAATGTGAATGAAGCGCTTTGAGCATCTGATACAGATGGAAAAGCGCTATATAAAATGCAGTCCATTCTATTCATTTAAATAATGCAACCATCAATGAAGCAAAATGTATGTGATTCATTGTGTGTGGGATTTAGTGTCATCTAGTGGCGAGGTTACAGATTGCATTATGCTGTCACCAGTCACGATTTTGCATCTCTTCACATTTTTTACTTCTTGGGCAAAGAGGCCTCATGCTCCCTTGTCCACCCTTGTGATAAACAGTTTGTCAGATCCTCCATTTAACAATAATGAGGGTTCGGGGTTAAGGTCAGGGTTTGTCTGTCGAAAAGTTGTATGCATGCTCAAAACTTTGGGCGGGCATCAGACAGAGAAATTTTCTGATGGTTGCACCTTTGTTTTGTGCTGTACGTGTTTGTAGCTCGCCAGTGGACATTCAGTCAATGTTCAGCTGCCATCTTATGCTGGCAGCAGAAAAACCATCACAGCAGAACTCCGTCAGCAGCGACAGACTACAGTACGGTTCAGACCAGTCATCGGTGTTTGTCCACTCCCCAGACCCAGAAATCCACCAAAAACCAACACATCAGATTATTTAATATAATATTTAATATTAATATAATATATTATATAATAGACCTGAATCCGATTGAACATTGATTGATTGATCTGAAAACGCTCCCCATCCAACCTGATGGAGCTTGAGAGGTGCTGCAAATAAGAATGGACAAAACTGCCCAAGCTTGTAGCATCATATTCAAGACAACTTGAGGCTGTAATCTCTGCCAAAGGTGCATCAACAAAGTATTGAGCAAAGGGCGTGCATACATGTGGGCACATGTGGTTACTTAGTTTTTATTTTTAATAAATTTACAAAAAAAATCATGTTGTCATTATGGGGTTTTGTGCAGTGGTGGGCACTCTTCCGATAAGCCGATAACAGATAATTATCGAAGATAATGTTTTCATTATCGGATTATCTTTTTAGAGAAATTTAAAAACCATCATCAGACTAATTATCTTCCAATGAATTACTGTCCGATAACTTTTAGACCGATAACGTACTAAACTAAGCTGAACAGTGAAAAACATTTTTAAAACTGTTAAAGCTGTTAAGACCTACCTGTTAAAAGTTTCCTAATAGGCATGTTGTTCTATCCTCTGCAGTCAGAAACCACTCTATCGTTTGTAAGCAAAGGAGAACTGGTGACCAAAAAAAAAAAAAGTCATTTCCTTTAACACCATACTAATATAATCACAATGTCACCAAGTCATCCAGAGGCATA
The DNA here is from genome assembly GCF_902500255.1 of Thalassophryne amazonica. Taxonomy (NCBI): domain Eukaryota; kingdom Metazoa; phylum Chordata; class Actinopteri; order Batrachoidiformes; family Batrachoididae; genus Thalassophryne; species Thalassophryne amazonica. The sequence continues at coordinate 10,425,967 of NC_047105.1, forward strand.
CATGTTTAACTTATGGTTCAAATTTTAACCACTCATTTTAGACAAGTTATTTAAAGTTATTGTCATGTCTGAAGTTTATAAAGTGAAAATATCAGATATATGTTTTCGTTTTAAAGTAATGTGCTAATTTTTAAGGTTTTGTGAGCACATGCTGTGCCAGGCAGCAATGCATTATGGGTAGCATAAGGTAATCTCAGACGTTCACGCCAGGACAAATGCATTTCAGACACTCTGTTCAGGTTCCACAGATAACAGCATTAAACTCTAGTGCCTAAAACTCTCGTGAATATATTCTCTGGGTTTATAGACGTTAGTGTATTTGCGTTTGTTAAATTCCACGCATCTTAAATGTAGCAGACACGGATTATCTGGAATTTTGACATTTTTTCAAGGCCGCTACTGCCATTTACTGGCCAGGAGTGTTCATGGCAGTATTAAACGTCTGGGTACATGGCTGCTCATGGAAAGCCGCGCGGAGGCTTCACGCGTCACGACCGATTCGCTTTGGAAGCGAGACAAAGGAACACCTCCATTTTCGGCGTGTCAGAGGACAAGTTTGGACATGTCTATCTCGGCTTTCAATGCTTACCAGTCCAGTAAGTATCAGTGAAATTGTGGAGAGCTGGACAGTTATGAGGTGTTCATGAGTCTAACGGCAGAGGGGAAGAAACTGTTCTTATGGCGGGAGGTTCTGGTCCGGATGGACCGTTGTAAAACGTGCACTCAATATTAGTAAGTAAATTTATTTATATAGTGCCTTTCACAGACATAAGGCCATGTACACACGTTGTCGGGTATTTGTAAAACCGAATATCTTACCCTTTCAGTTTGGGGAAAAAACTTCATCCACACTACGTCGTTTAAAAAAAAATCTATCCACATTGAACCGTATAAATGTGTTGTAATTAGTCTGCCAAACCTTTGGGTGGTGGTACTGATTAAAATTCTATCCAATCAGGAGCCTTATTCTCTTGTCGTCACTTCCACAAAAACTAAAAACACGGCGCCAACCTCGTTCGTGTGGACCGATAAGGAGTCGGAATTACTTCTAACCGTAGTTTTAGAATACAAAGTTAACATATATGCACACAAAAAGCGCCTGGACAATGGACAATACCAACACTTTGGAAGAGAAAGGAAAACATTGTGAAAAACTTATTATTTTTTGCTTTTTACAATGTGTTGTGGTCTTGAACTCATATTATAATCAGGTCATGATATTTAATTTTAATTGGGCATTTAACCAAATTTGCTTCAAAAAGGGGATGGACTGATGCTTGAGGAAGGGTAGTCCAGTGGGCAGATACGGTATGTCCCTTTTAAATATGGAGTTGCACAAGTCTCTGTTGTTGAGCCGTTCCCTTCCAAGATGGCGCCACGTGAAGGTGCCCTGGTATTCTAGTGCTCCCTGCTTTGTCTGTTTTTGTGCGTGAATCGTGTATCATCGTGTCCCTACACCCGCGAGGAGCTTCTAAACATCAAATCATCAACACCCACGGACATTATGCCAGTTTTTTTAGTGCCTGCAGCTGAACTGGTTCACTTTTTGGCCAAAAAAGTGAGACGACGGCGTAGAGGAAACGAGCTGGAGCTCTCGTGCGCCTCAGACGAAGGGGCACGCGCACGCCCCTACCTGGATATTTCTCTCCAACGTCCGCTCATTCCACAACAAGATGGATAAGCTGGCACTGCTGATGAAGAAGACTAGAGATTTCTCCTCATCTTGTGTACTGTGCTTCACGGAGACATGGTTAAATGCACAGACACCGGACTGCGCGCTCCAACTAGAGGGATTCCAACTCCTCCGCGCAGACAGAGACCGAGCACTCTCTGGTGGAAAAACAAGAGGTGGAGGACTCTGCTTCTATATCAACAACGCCTGGTGTTCCGATGTGACTGTGATCTCCCAACACTGCTGTCCCTCTCTGGAATATCTCCTCATAAACTGCAGACCGTTCTACTCTGCACGTGAGTTTAACTCTTTCATACTTTTCTCTGTGTATATTCCACCGAGCGCGGACGTGCATGAGGCCGAGCGCGCGCTCGCGGATCAGATTATGAGCGTGGAGAGAGACTTTCCGGACTCTCTTGTTATAATTCTCGGTGATTTTAACAAAGGGAATCTCAGTCAGGAATTACCAAAATACAAACAGTTTGTTAAATGCCTGACCAGAGAAGGGAACACGTTAGATCATTGTTACGCAACAGTGAGCGGCGCCTACCGCTCGGTCGCCCGTGCAGCTTTGGGATTCTCAGATCACGTGATGGTCCACTTGATCCCCACGTACAGACAGAGACTTAAACTCTGTAAACCTGTTGTGAGGACGTCTAAAGTGTGGAGCAATGAAGCTGTAGAGGAGCTACGTGCGTGCTTGGCCACCACGGATTGGGATATGTTTGAGGCTTCAACAGACAGTCTAGATGACTACACAGACACTGTGACGTCATGTATTCATTTCTGTGAAGACAGCATCATCCCACAGCGTACCAGGGTGAGATATAACAATGACAAGCCCTGGTTCACACCTAAACTCCAGCAGCTACGTCAGCAGAAAGAGGTGGCTTTCAGAGAAGGAGACAGAGACAGCTATAGAGGTGCAAAGTACAGATTTAGCAAGGAGGTGGCAAAGGCTAAATCCATGTACAGTTCACGTCTGCAGCAAAGGTTCTCTGCCAACGACTCGGCCTCTGTGTGGAGGGGGTTGAAAGAGATCACCAACTACAAGCCCAAAGCACCTCGTTCTATTGACGACTTGAAGCTGGCCAACGACCTGAATGTCTTCTATTCACGCTTTGAAGACAAGGACTCACACCTCCCCACCCCCCACACAACTGGATATTCAAACACTCTGGACCTCCCCCCTCTCACTGCTGCCCTCCCCACTCCCCCTGTTGCCCTCTCGGTCCAAGAGGAGGACGTGAGGAGACATTTCAAAAGGCTGAATCCACGTAAGGCCCCGGGCCCAGACTGTGTCTCTCCTGCCACCCTGAGACACTGTGCTGATGAGCTGGCCCAAGTCTTCACGGGGATCTTCAACACCTCCCTGTGCTGATGAGCTGGCCCCAGTCTTCACGGGGATCTTCAACACCTCCCTGGAGTCATGCCATGTTCCAGTCTGTTTCAAGTCCTCAATCATAGTTCCAGTCCCCAAGAAACCACGCGTCACTGGACTTAATGACTACCGTCCTGTGGCTCTCACGTCTGTAGTCATGAAGACCTTTGAACGCCTGGTTTTATCCCACCTGAATTCCATCACCGACCCCCTCCTGGACCCCCTGCAGTTTGCCACTCGGGCTCTCAGCACAGGATCTCCACAGGGCTGTGTCCTTTCCCCTCTGCTCTTCTCCCTCTACACTAACTGCTGCACCTCCAGCCACGACTCTGTAAAGCTCATCAAGTTTGCGGACGACACCACCCTCATCGGACTCATTTCAGATGGGGATGAGTCTGCCTACAGGAGGGAGGTGGACTGGCTGGTGACCTGGTGCAGCAGCAACAACTTGGAGCTCAATGCCCAGAAAACAGTGGAGATGATCGTGGACTTCAGGAAAGCCACAGCCCCCCCGCCCTCCCTCACCAACAGCCCCATCACCACTGTGGTCTGTCACCGCTTCCTCGGCACCACCGTCACCCAGGACCTCAAGTGGGAGTCAATCATCAGCTCCCTCATCAAGAAGGCCCAGCAGAGGATGTACTTCCTGCGGCAGCTGAAGAAGGCCAAGCTGCCTGTCCAGCTGATGGTGCAGTTCTACACGGCCATCATCGAGTCCATCCTCTGCTCCTCCATCACGGTGTGGTACGCCAGGGCCACAGCCAGGGACAGACACAGACTGCAGCGCATTGTGGCCTCTGCTGAGAAGGTGATCGGCTGTAGCCTTCCATCTCTCCACGACCTGCACGTCTCCAGGACTCTGGGCCGAGCAGGTCGGATCACAGCTGACCCTTCTCACCCTGCACACGGTCTATTCAAACCACTCCCCTCAGGCAGGAGGCTATGGTCCATCCGGACTAGAACCTCCCGCCATAAGAACAGTTTCTTCCCCTCTGCTGTTAGACTCATGAACACCTCATAACTTAGTCACCTTAAGCTTAACTCTGTCACTTTATCATTTTATCACGGGTCACTTTAGACAATGTACTTTGGTTTTTAATTGTACTCCTCCTGTTATGTGTCGGACGCAGCTCGGAGAACCGACCAGCGTTTGAAGGACCCAGTATGAAATAAGCAGAGCACGGTACAAAGGCTAACTGAATTTAATACATAACAGTGATACAAAAAATAACAAAAGAAAGTGCGGTCTGGCGTGGTGCGCTCCCAGCAGCGCTAACGGTCCGGAGCCAGAAGCTGTTCGGACCCAAGGACCCCGCCGACACCCCCCAGGTGGCCGCAACAAACCGAGTCTGTGAAAGAAGGAACCATTATGTGAGTCCACACTCTACACACAGAACACTTAAAGGTGTACAAACAGCAAACACTTCCTGGCTTGATTACTAATCAGCTTCCCAACCTGCAGGCATGGAACATCCAGTTCACAAAACTCCACTGCAGTGGAAGCCGATACATGACTAACATACAGCTCAATATAAAAAGGTGTGAGGGACACCACATTTACTGACTGTATAAATGTTAGTCACAAAATCTAACGTACCTCAGGAAGTGTGCTGACGAGCGTGAGACCTCACCCTCTCCTCTTTCACAGACCGTGCATCAAACCCTGGACATTCTCTGCATCCACTGATGATGAGATGGCTCCCGAGACGACGATCTCACCCGTCTGGTCACAAGGTCGAGTCTCTGGCAAATACACACTGTATACTCCAGTCTTAAATGCCACCATGTTCCAATCCATATAGATGCACCTCAGCTGTGAGTCCTGACGAGCCGCAGGTGATCAGGGTGAGGTCCTGATAACCTCAGCAACACAGCCACTCAGTCCCAAATGCAAGGCACCTGGAAGGAAAAACAAAAGACAGAAACAAAAAGGCAGCCAGGCCCCCCAGCCATACAACACCTCCCACTGCACTGTTTTTTCTGTTTCTCTGTTTTTCTGTTGCACACAGCCTTTCATATTTCATATTTCTTTTTTTTAGCTTATATTTTATCTTATTTTGACACATATGTTTTATCCTAGCATTTTATCTCTTCTTAATGTTGCACCATTGTACCGAAGCAAATTCCTAGTCTGTGAATCCTGTTCACTGGCAATGGCAATAAACTTCTTCTGATTCTGATTATTTTTCTTTGCACCACTCCAATTTACAAACCTCCATGTCTGCTTTGCTGATATTAAAAACTTGATGGAAGCAAGTTTTCATCAGTGTAACTTCAATAAGTCTGTGATGTGTTCATCGACTCGGCTTGTGTCTGTCATGTAGAAATCTTGATATCATCCGTCTGAACTTTGAAGGCAATTACATTTTAAAATATTCATGCTTTCATGAGGAGTTTGGTGGTGAGCTGATGAGCTGTTGTGTTTAAAGATTCAATCAGTCAATGAAGCCTCTATACATCCTCATGGCATCACATCCTATAGATACACAAGGCTGATGGTCCACAAATAGAGTTTGCTTCAGCTTTGTGGAGATCCACATGTGGCAGCTTGTCAGTGATTACATGAACATCAACGACCAGAAATCACAGTTGTAAGTTGTGTTTCCTTGAGTGTGTTCATGGTTGGAGCTGTTCCTCTGTCCTTGTAGAAATGCTGCTTGCATTACGGTATGTCAGTTGTAGAAATGGAGGTACCCTGAGCTCCACAAACACAGGACACCTGATTAGTATTCCACAGTGTTGCAGGAGATTCCAGTTCATTTAACAGCTTTGTTATCAGATGCAGGCTTTACACCAGCTTGATAATTTCTCCTTTCCGATAATCGGATTGCTCGTTTTGTCTGCACACGTAATGAGTGTTCTCCCACCAGACAGATCAGACTGAATTTGTCTGGAAACCACATACTCATACTTATCATTTGTTCTGTGTTACTACTGTTCAGAGCCACATGGATTCCATTAATCTGCAGTGTGTTTTCAGGAAGAAATATTAAGTCCTGTATAAGCTCTGAGGCCCATTGGGGCTGGTGTTTGTCCCCAGATTCCATAATGTGAAGTGAATGAGTGTCTACAGCACCCCCTGGATGGGACACCAGTTATTATCTAGTGATTCCCCAAAATTTGTTAGTGTTCTTACAGAGATATATATAAACTATTTCAAAGTCACACTTAAAGCTGCAGTGTGTAGGGTTTAGTGACATCTAATGGTGAGGTTGCAGACTGGCTTCTGCTGTCACTGGTCACCATTTTGTTTTCATTCACATATTTACATCTTCGTTGATGGGGATACATGTTCCCTTGTCTTCTCTTATGAGGAGCAGTATGCATGATCCTCTGTTTCACAAAAATGAGGGTTCTCAAACATGTTTGCCTTCACTAGTAACCAGTAGATAATGTACAGGGGAGCAACCACTGATACCACTGTAGGTGTGTTCCATCTGGGCTGCTGCATCCACATGGCGGTGCAACACACCAACTTCCACTCAGGGGGCCTGCCCTGGTACAAATACCTGGGTGTTTAACCTTAACAACAAATTAGGCTGGACACACAACATATATGTCCTGTGCAAGACGGCCAAAGTCGTCTCCACCTGCTGAGGAGCCTGATGTTGTTTGGTGTGTGCAGGACGCTGTTTAAAACCTTTTATAACTCTGTGGTAGCATTAGCCATACTTTACACTGTGGTCTGCTGGGGATGTGGAAGATTAGAGAGGGGCAGGAAGAGACTCAACAGATTAGTCAGAAGGGCTGGCTCTGTCCTGGAATATACTCTGGACTCCATAGAGGTGGTGGGTGAGAGGAGGATGTTAGCTAAGCTGACATCAATTAAGGACAACCCCTCTCACCCGCTACATGAGACTGTGGGAGCCTTAAGCATCTTCTTCAGTAATAGACTGCTGCACCCTCTGGACAAAACAGAACATCTCCACAGGTCAAACTGCAGTCAGACTATATAATACCTCAAAATGTTTTTAGCACCATAACCACCTGCGGATTGGACACTATTAACTACATTTACTGTCACCTTTTGTGCTTTATTACATGCACATCTGTGCAATTAATCCTGTGCAATAATTTTACCATATCTGTTCATACTTATACTCACTTATATTCTTTTTTCATGTAATCTGCTCACATTAGTATTTATGCACCCACCAGCAAACATTGCAATATACTTTAGTCACCTTTCTTTAATATAAATATTTATTTTTTCTTTACAACTATACAACTTTTGGTACTGCAACAAGTGATTTTCCACACTGTGGGATCCATAAAACATATCTTATTACTCCCATGTAGATGTTTTGCGACAATCCCTGACAAGGAAGATCATGTCTTGACCAATTTCCAGATATGAAGGGATCATGAAAACACACTGATTCACTGTCACAGATAATTTATACACAGGTGTGCAGGTGTGCTTGTGTTCTAAAAACACAGAGGGAAGCACATCTCAAGAAGAAGACAATGACAACAGCTTGTAGCAAAAGCATTTCTTACTTGTTTTCTCCTGCGCACACATGCACCTGCACACCAGTTATGCACACACATTGTCATACAGTAATGAACAGATGATTACGAATCCTCTATTCCATTTCTGCTAATACATACCCCTAAATCCTACACACTGTAGCTTTAAGTAAAAGTACTGCAACATGATGCAATAGCATGGAGCGGCATTCACTGTGATGCAGAAAACTGTAACTAGTTGTTATTATGTTATTTGTTTATTGGTTATTCGATTGCAGTGACATTATGGAGAGGGTGTACATGTGTTCGAGACCACAGGTAGGTTTGATCATTGACACCCAAACTGTAAATCCTTCCAGAGTACTGGAGTAATGACACACTTGTTTGCATGGGGCAAGGCATTAAACAGCAGAGTATCACAATTTGAAGCCAACACAAAAATTCTCACATCTTTTATCCTCCAAAAGGGCATCGGCTGTAATATGTCCTCTTTGCTGTGGCAGGAGCCAGGTTTCAGTGGTGATAGACAGTGTGTGGAGAGGTCAGAGGTTCTCTGTTAGGCAAACTGGGAAAATGTTTAGCAGTAATTTATGCATTAAACAGCTGAGACCTGCAGCCACGAAGGGGAGCAATGCCATCCTGCAGCGAACAGACATGCAGACAAATCAAGTCTCACTCAACCTACTCCATGCTTTGGTATTTCTGACTGTTTGCTCATTAGGAACAGAATCATGGGTACATAAAGAAGGATGTAAGTGAAGAGACCTTCCAGCCCACTGTTAGAGTGGGGGCGCTGTACTACGACGCAGCCCTGCAGATTGCTCTGGGCATTTCGTTTTATCAGCCTCTCTGTGCACAGACCATTAAGACACTGCAAAGAAGATGAAAAATCTGACCACTTCTAACTCAGTCGAGGACACATTCTGACTGCCCACTAGTGGTGAATGGATGAAAAATAAGGTAGAAAGGAACTCAGGACATTTACTCAAGTACAGATTTGTGGTACCTTTACTTTACTTGATTATTTTTCTTTTGTTCTTGTAAAAGAAAAGCAACTTATCCTATTTCTTGGGCTTTATTGGTCCACAGGGGAAAAACTGATAAGCAAGTCAGAAGTATATAAAACAAGAGCTCCAGGCAAAATTATATTGTACCTGCAGTAATGGTAAATGCCCGCCAGGTGGAGATATTGTTCCATTTCAAGAACCTTGTGATATGAAGATGGCCAACCTGTTGCTTATAGTAGCAAACAGTATGTTGAGTAAATATGAATAAATTAAAATTAGACTCACATTTCTATGAACACTTTTCTTAAACTTAAAGCTGCTGTCTAGTGGGGTCCAAGAAAGTAAAGATTTGCCTTGTCTAATTTCAGTTTTCATTGTAAATTGATTTGCACTTTAAATTGAATTTGTAAATACAAATGAATTTCTATGTATTTTTTTTTTGTTATATATAAATTCAGTTACACGTGTGTTCCTGTTTCAATAAATTCCATGCTACCATATGGATGTGAGTATTAAGAGCATGGATTTGACTCCACGGATACATAACACCAAACCATGTGACAAGTGCCCTCTAATCCAGGAAGTCACAAAGGGCCCTATCTTGATGATAACAGTGCAGCTGCATTTGGGGCGTGTCCAACTCGAATTTGCTATTTACTATTTACACAGCATGTATTCTGAATGTAAACTAAGGCACAGGTTCCAAAGTTGTGTTTGGTCAATTAATGAGTCATGATAAAACAGAGAGATGGCTAGAAATGTTTTTTTTTTCACCTGCAGAACATTGCAGTGATTAAGCCCACCCTATCTATGGCTGATGCAGAGACACTGATTCATGCATTTGTGTCTTCGAGAACAGAAGGCAAATTTTCTGGATGATCATGTAGAAGTATAAGAAGTTAAACTGTTTTTGTCTGGTATTCTGCTGCAAATTTTATGATACTCTTTAGAGTATCATAAAGATTTAGATATGATTGGGCTATGTGAAACCTGGCTTAAACCTACAGCTGTCCTCCCCTTAAATGAGACCTGCCCACCAGCATATACATTTAGTCATGTCCCTCGTGATGCGAAGCAAGGCGGGGGTGTTGCTCTTATTTATAAATCTAGGTTTAGCTTATTAGCTGTTGGGGGTTACAAATATCACTCATTTGAGCATCTGATTCTCCGCTCTGCTCAGGTTATTACACATTGCCAAGGTCAGAAGAATAAAAATCAGTCCTATTACTTTGTCACTGTATATAGGCCTCCTGGCCCATATTCTGAATTCTTAGATGAATTTGGTGCGTTCATCTCTAACTTGTCAACTACTGTAGATAACATTCTGATCATTGGTGACTTTAACATTCATATAAATAAGCCTTCTGATCCCCTCTGCAAATCATTTATGGAAATTGTGGATGCATTAGGATTTCGGCAATGCATTCGGGATTCGACGCACATTAGTGGAAATACCCCGGATCTGGTTCTCGCACGTGGTATTGCTGTCACGAATATTGACATCATGCCTCTTACATCAGTGGTGTCTGATCACTCACTTATTAAGTTTACAGTTTCGCTGCCGTGTTTAGTGGAACAACAACCTTATATATCTTTACGGCGATGCATCAGCTCCTCAACTAAGACTGAACTCGAAGCTAGACTGCCTGATGTCTTAGCTTCACATTTGACAAATACCCAGTCAGTAGACAGACTTGTGGATAGTTTAAACTCAGTACTCAAAACTACACTCGACATGATTGCACCACCTGTGTTAAAACCGCGCTCCCCCAAATCACAGTCACCTTGGTTCAGTGATTATCTGCGTGACCTGAAGCATAAAGCAAGAGGTCGAGAACGGAAATGGCGTTGTTCAAAATTAGAAGTATTTCACCTTGCATGGCGTGATGCTATCTTAGACTATAAGCATGCATTATTGGCTACAAAGCGGTCTTACTACTCTGATTTGATCAACAAAAACAAGCATAACTCAAAGTTCTTGTTCGACACAGTGGCAACACTTTTGCATGGACAACCACCTGTAGTTCGCTCTCCTTTTACAGCACAAGATTTCCTGGATTACTTTGGGAAGAAAATAGAAGACATCAGGTTGAACATATCCCGGCATGCCTTAATCCAGCCACTACACCCTGCTATTGATGTGGGCGCCACTACTGAGGTATTACCTAGATTTACAGAATTTGACAGTATCTCACTAGGCATGCTGACAAAACTCATAATGTCAACAAAAAGCACAACCTGTTTATTTGATCCTATACCAACAAAACTGTTTAAGGACCTGTGGCCCACTCTTGGGCCGACTGTGCTGGAAATTATTAATCTTTCTTTAACTTCTGGATCTGTTCCTAAATGTTTCAAATCTGCAGTGATTAAATCATTACTTAAGAAACCTAATCTTGACCCTAGTGTATTGACAAACTATCGGCCAATATCAAATCTATCATTTTTCTCTAAAATTCTGGAAAAAGTGGTGTCACGGCAGCTCGTAGACTATCTTACTGAGAATCATCTCTTTGAGCCACTGCAGTCTGCTTTTAGAAAATATCATTCCACAGAGACGGCTCTCACTAAAGTGGTGAATGATCTTCTGCTTACAATGGATTCGGACACCACTACGTTCTGGTGCTGTTAGATCTCAGTGCTGCATTTGATACAGTGGATCATCATATTCTACTTGATAGGCTGGAAAATCATTTTGGGATTACTGGGAGTGCCCTTGCATGGCTGACGTCATACTTGACCAGTTGTTCTCACTGTGTTTTGTACAATAACACTACCTCTAACCTTAATGACATGAAATTTGGGGTTTCACAGGGGTCTGTCTTAGGCCCCCTGCTTTTCTCCCTTTATATAGCACCCCTTGGGCACATATTGCGGCATTTTGGGATTACCTTTCACTGCTATCAATCAATCAATCAACTTTTTTTTTATATAGCGCCAAATCACAACAAACAGTTGCCCCAAGGCGCTTTATATTGTAAGGCAAGGCCATACAATAATTATGAAAAACCCCAACGGTCAAAACGACCCCCTGTGAGCAAGCACTTGGCAACAGTGGGAAGGAAAAACTCCCTCTTAACAGGAAGAAACCTCCAGCAGAACCAGGCTCAGGGAGGGGCAGTCTTCTGCTGAGACTGGTTGGGGCTGAGGGAAAGAACCAGGAAAAAGACATGCTGTGGAGGGGGGCAGAGATCGATCACTAATGATTAAATGCGGAGTGATGCATACAGAGCAAAAAGAGAAAGAAACAGTGCATCATGGGAACCCCCCCACAGTCTACGTCTAAAGCAGCATAACCAAGGGATAGTCCAGGGTCACCCGATCCAGCCCTAACTATAAGCCTAGGCTATGCAGATGATACTCAGTTATACATGCCAATAACTGCTGGTAATCTTGTTCACATAAAATCCTTAGAGGACTGCCTTGCAGCAGTGAGAAGTTGGATGTCTAGAAACTTCCTACTTTTAAACTCTGATAAGATTGAAATGATGGTTCTTGGTCCATTGAGACATCGGCATCAATTTGACCAGTTAATGCTCAGCCTCGGCTCATGTGTCATACATCACACTAAGAAAGTGAGGAACCTTGGGGTAATTTTTGATCCTTCGTTGTCCTTTGGCCTCCACATTAGAAATATTACTAGGACTGCTTTCTTCCACTTGCGAAATATAGCGAAGATTCGTCCCATCCTGTCTATGGCTGATGCAGAGACCCTGATCCATGCATTTATCTCTTCTAGATTGGACTACTGCAATGTTCTATTTTTTGGTTTAACGCAGTCTAGCATTAGGGGTCTCCAATTGGTTCAAAATGCTGCAGCCAGACTTTTGACACGAAGCAGAAAGTTCGACCACATTACACCCATTTTGGCATCCCTTCACTGGTTTCCTGTCCCAGTGAGATCAGATTTTAAGATTCTGCTACTAACCTATAAAATTATTCATGGACTGGCACCCTCCTACCTAGCTGACCTAATTAAACCTTGCGTACCGGCCCGGGCTTTACGTTCTCAGGGTGCAGGACTACTTTGTGTCCCTAAGGTGGATAAGAAGTCTGTGGGTCACAGAGCTTTCTCTTATCGTGCCCCTGTTCTGTGGAATGATCTCCCTGCGTCAATAAAACAGTCAGATTCTGTGGAGACTTTCAAGTCCAGACTTAAGACGCACTTATTTTCCCTTTCATGTGGCTAGCATACTGGTACAGTTTTGTTTTACGCTTTTTACTCTTAATTCATTTATTAGTAATTGGAGCGGGCCACGGCCTCAACTTTACCTAAATTCTGGGTCTTTTAGTGAAGTTTAGGGCTTGTGGCTGGCGATCACCTTAGTATTTCTCTATTTTTCTTGTTGTTTAATGCTGACAAATTAAACAGTATTTCTTGTCTTTCTGATGCCTGATTCTATTTTTTCCCTCTGTTTAAGGTGCAGCTCCATCCAGAGATGGGAGTTGTGTTCGTGTTGGCGACCCTCCTGTCCTGTGCGCCAATAGCATTTCTTGTATATTCGTCCGTGAATTGTTCTGTAATTTATGTTTTGTAGCATGTCCCAAGCAGTGGGTCACCCCTTTGAGTCTGGTCTGCTTGAGGTTTCTTCCTCAGAGGGAGTTTTTCCTTACCACTGTTGCTCTGGGGGTTGGTAAGGTTAGACCTTACCTGTGTGAAGCGCTTTGAGGCAACTCTGTTGTGATTTGGCGCTATATAAATGAAAATAAATTGAAAATTGAAATTAATATATCATCAAAATAAGCCCCATAAGATGAATCAGTGTTGTAAAGTAACGAAGTAAAAATACTTCACTACTGTACTTAAGTATGTTTTGGGAGACTTTGTACTTTACTTGAGTTTTTTTAAATTCAGCTTACTTTCACTTTTACTTCACTACATTTCCGACCTTAATTGCATACTTCTACTCCGATACATTTTCTATGCGCCATGCCGTTGCTTGTTACAAAAAAAAACAAAACCCCCACACACACGAAAAAAGTCGTGTTTTCACCCAGAGACACCACTGATTACTAGTGACTGCAATGAAGTCAGGCCGATTTGTCAGGAGGCATGTCCGGTAGGCTTTTTTGCACTTGCGCAGTTGGTGGGTGTTTGTCAGGAAAATGATCATTTTTATACATTGATTACAGACCTGCAGCGGGTCTGTAATCAGCTTTTCTGCAGCGTGGCTTTGCTTTGAACCTTGAACTAATCGAAGCAGTGATTCGCAGGTCGAAGCAGTGCTTCGATCTACGATTTGTGGATTTTATTTCGCTTTAACCTAATTTTTCCCCGCTAAAACTCTGAAGAGCATATATCTGTGAGTAATATTTTTATGTTAAACTGACCTGTTATGGTCTTCTGAAACAGTTGATAGATGTATTTTATAACTTAAAAACGGGACCGATGCTAACGTGTTAGCATGTCTAGTGGCGTTTTCAATGTTAAAGTTAGCATAAGCTGTTTGCATCAGCATGTTTGTGTTGATTTGTTTTCTGTATAATTAATGGCTCATCGTTCGTTGTCGTAAAGAGTCAAATTGTAACAACAACAATAATAGTCTACATAATAGACAGTAATAGTCAATAATAATAGACTAATAATGTTACAATGCAATTTTAGAGAAAGAGACAAAAATAACATAATGAAACAAAACGCAACAGAAAAGATGAAACCATGTAACAATGAAAATAAATAAATACATATAGAAATAAATAACTGTTTCCTCTGAACACCTAGTGAGTAGCCTACTCTTGTTTAGGTTTTGTAACCTTGTTTCTGAAGTGTTTTTGTGTGATGTGCACAATTTTCAGTATTTGCCAGTCATTTACAAGCCTAGATAAACTTTGTAAGATAAAAAATCAGTCTGTTTTTGATTAACATTGTACTTTTACTTTCAGTACATTTAGTTGTACATTACTTGTCATACTTAAGTACAATAAATACTAGCTACTTTAAGACTTTTACTTGAGTAGTATTTCAATCAGTGACTTGAACTTCTACCAAAGTCATTTTTTTAATGGGTATCTGTACTTTTACTTAAGTCACAGCACAGCAATAAAATAATAAAATAAATTAATAAACATTAAAATATTAAAAATTGTTTCCCTGTTGCTATTTACACAAAAAAATTATATTTGTAATTTCTGAGAATAATAAGCAGTTTTCTAAAGTATTCTATAATGCTATAGAGCTGATAACAGAATGTTAGTTGCAAGACTTGCAAGCCTTTTTGTTTTCAAGCATCCATTGATGATTTTAATGATAATGATAATGTATGTGTGCACGTATGTCCATTGTAGGTACCCTGTCACAAAGAGTTTAAATGGAATATAGTACATTTTGTGCTGTTTAAATATTGCACGTAGCCTGTTTGGATCTATTTTTAGGGGAGGTGATGGTCTAGTAGTTAAAGCGTTGGGCTTCAGACCATTGGATCCTCGGTTCAAATCCCAGCCTGATCGGAAAATCACTAAGGACCCTTGGGCAAGGTCCTTAATCCCCTAGTTGCTCCTGGTGTGTAGTGGGCACCTTGCATGGCAGCAGCCTCACATCGGGGTGAATGTGAGGCATTGATGTGTAAAGCGCTTTGAGCGTCTGATGCAGATGGAAAAGCGCAATATAAATGCAGTTCATTTACCATTTTTGTTGCCTTAGCTGGTCACCCCACTGCAGCACCCCCAACTTAAATCCCCTTGCAATGGCCATGTTTTTTGACTATCATAATAATCGTGAGCTGCAGCCTTGTGTTTTTGTGCAGTGCATATTTCAAAATATAGATAGAGATATAAAAAAAAATAGTTTCCTGCAGCTTCTCTTGTAATGCGTTTTTGAAATCTCTTTGTGTCTTTGAGTGTGCACATGCACACATGAATTAAAAAAGCAGGCTGCCTTGTCCTGAATGCCAAGACATTATGCAAATTAAACGCTATGAGAATGTCTTCAAATGTATGATAATAACATATCACTTATCATTCCCTGAGTATTATCATGTCTATTCTACTTTAAAATTAACATTATTTTCTTGCCAATCTATATATGTAGGTTATGAAACACAGGGTCATGGAGCAAGCTTTCTAAATAACACAGCCGGGGCGGAGGATGACACATTCCTTATGGTCTATATTTGCAAAAGACTTTTAACTTCCCAACCATTTGCACTGGAGAAATGTCTGCTAGGTCACAGCAAAATTTATATTGATTCCTTAAGAAAAAAACAACCTGTTATTTGCAGCTTGCCAGTGTTACACAAAAGTGGTACATGTCAAATGATTCATGTTTTTTTATATATATTTTTCTGCTGAACCTTTGCTCATATAACACTTTAAAACCAACATGACTCTCAAGAAAGAGAGAGATAAGGAGAGGGAGAGACAGCTCTCTTGAAAAATATGTTTTTTCCTCCTCTCACTCCATGTTTTTCCTTTTGCCTACAGTGGCTATAATATAGCAAAGAAATATTACACAGTATACAAATAATGAATGTTTATGAGTCCAATGGTACGACTATTTCATGAGGTGAAAGATGGAATGTTCCATGTTTTACTGAATTAAATATTCACTCCATTGAAAGAATGTAAAAGCATTCATTATTTGTTTGATATAATGGCTAAATTAGATCCCTGTCATTTGATATTTTATTAATTTATAAACAACAGAAAAGGGACTTACATTTTGGTGTTCCACTGGTGCTTAACAGTCCAAAATAGCGACGATGTAGTCCGTGATGCCGTGCACTGACAAGTGGAATTGTCATTTATCGATTTATAAAAATTATTTAGAGGACACGGGTGAACAGTATTAAAACTACAACAATACCGTGAGATATATAGATAAAGGTTTCCTAAAAACTACTTAAAATGGAAGAGGAAATACAGCAATGGACACAGCTAACAAATACAGGGCACCTGAGATCCCGTTTGGAAGAACCTTCCAAAAAATTTGGTCATACAAGGTCTATTAGAAAAGTATCAGACCTTTTTTATTTTTTGTAAAAACTATATGGATTTGAATCATGTGCGCTTGCATCAGGCAAGCTTGAACCTTCGTGCGCATGCGTGAGTTTTATCACGAAGCCGCAACGGTGGAGAACAAAAGCAAGACCGTGTTGGAAGTCTCACGGGACATGTTGTGACATGCCCAGCTCTCCACAATTTCTCGGATACTCACTCGACTAAAAAGCCACCGAAAGCCGTCTGAATCTTCTGAATGGTGGAAGACCTAACACCATTGCAGCTTCGTCCCGACGTGCGAATGCCTCCGCACGTTTTTCATTACAAAACCTCCTGTAACAGTGGAATCTGACGAAAAAAGGCTGATGTTAACTCCAAAAATAGATGACCTTGACCTTGGCACCAAGGTCAAAGGCCAAAAGGTCTTGCTGACTTCAAAGAAATTCTGCCATCCAGAGATTTCATTGCAGTAGAGGCTGATGGGTATCACTAGCAGCTGCCAGTATTGTTCTGAATTGAAAATGGGGAAATTCCAAATTCCTAGTTTGAAGGAAATGCAGCCTGAGCTTTGATTCTTGCCCACGTGTGTTCGCCATAATGGCGTCTGCAAAATCTGTTAGCGTGAACTCAGCATATTTGCCACGTAAATAGACTGCATTTATATTGCGCTTTTCCATCTGCATCAGAAGCTCAAAGCGCTCTACAATTATGCCACACAGACACGCTCACACACTCAGAGTGCAAAGTGCTCACTACACACTGGGAGCCACGAGGGAATTAACGACTTTGCACAAGGGCCCTTAGTGATTTTCTGGTCTGGCTGGGTTTTGAACCAAGGATCCTCTGGTCTGAAGCCCAACACTTAACCACTAGACCATCACCTCCCCAAGTAATCCTAATATATATATATATATATTTTTTTTTTTTTTTAAATTAGCTGTAATTTTATGCTATACCAGAGAGATAAAGGTAAAATAACTACATTTCAACAGAAGGTAAGTCTATCTAACTATTACATACCTTTAAATGCAGTGCACATGTACTTTACAGCGTGCAGTGCACAGTGCATCTGGAATGTATGTCACAGCAATTCACTTTTTCCACATGTGCCTTATTCCAGAATGGATGAAATTCATTTTTTCCTCAAAATTCTACACACAATAATGACAATGTGAATTTTCTTTTTTTTTTTTAGATTCATGTAAATTTATTAACAATAAAAAAGACTAAATCAAATGTACATACTTAAGTACTTACAGCCTTTGCCATGAAGCTCAAAATTGAGCCCAGGTGCATCATGTTTCCACTGATCATCTTTGAGATGTTTCTACAGCTTAACTGGAGACCAGCTGGGGTAAATTCAGTTGATAGGACATGATTTGGAAAGTCACACACCTGTCTACATACAGATACTAATCTTTATTCTTACTGTAACAAGTACAATGAAAAGTAATGTGCAAGCTTTTCAGTGCAAATATAAACCTGATTAAACCACGTGCAGACTTGAAAGGTCTGGGGAAGAAAAGAAAATAAACATAAAATGTTATACAAATAATGAATGTTTATGAGTTTAGTGGTACGAATATTTCATGAGGTGAAAGCTGGAACATACCATTCAACGAGGCAAAGCGAGGCGAGTTGAATGTTTTGTTCCAGCTTTCACCAAATTAAATATTTGTTGAATTGAAAGAACGTAAAAACATTCATTATTTCTTTTATATAATGGCTAAAATAGATCCTTGTCATTTGATATTTTATTCATTTATAAACAACAGAAAAGGGACTTAAATTTTGGTGTTCCACTGCTGCTAAAGTCCAAATTGTGACATGTAGTCCAGTGATGCTGTACACTGACTTCAAACTTCCATAAAAAAAGACTTTGTGTAGTCAGCTTTTCATATGAACAGTTCTTCATGCATCCAGCCGGCTTACAGCAGAGTGGATTTTGTGTGTTACAAGAATTAGCAGCGTCAATTCGCTGAATCAAATCGTCATTTTGGTAGAGTTGTTGTATCCTGCATGGTCACACACACAACCGAGTCGGTGCTTGTGCGCATGTATTACCAAAAAAACATTTTTTTTGGTAGTACACTGTGTACATCCTCAGTGCAGCGAAAAAAAAAAAATCACGTCACAAATTAGTCCAGCTTTTCTTTCTAACTCACCAACAGCCTCCAGACAGCGCAGTGGATTTGTTTTGTGTGTTTGCGTGCGTGCGTGCGTGTGTTGCATGTGTGGACGCGCGTGCATGTGCATGCGCGAGTACCTGTGCGAGCACGTGTGTGTGCACGAATGCAGTGGTACCAAACGTATGGAACCAAATTTGCACTCTAAATGGAACCAAACTGCACTCTAAATGCAATGCAACACAAATGGGATGAATGATCCATGTCATGTCACATACAAAGCATCAATGCAATGACCAGGATTCACTCAGTCATTATATAAAACCGAATGAAAGAAGTATGTCCTGAGCACAAATTAAAAAAAGATTAAAAAAAATTTAAGAACACAGTCGCAAAAAAGACACTGCATATAAAAAATAGAAAAGTATGTACAAAACTGTGGATATTTCAGTGGCAGTGGATAGTGCACATAAACAAATTTTGCACTCATTGCATGTGTGTCATGTGACCTGGCTATTTGGTTCCAGTAGTATTCAAAGCTCTAACAGCAGTTGGGTAAAACTGTTTTTCAATCTATTTGTACTTGTTTTAATGACCCTGAAATGTCTCCCTGATGGGAGTAGCTCAGAGATTGGCCAGGGTGGGATGAGATGATGTTGGCTCTCCTGAGACAGTCAGAGCCATGACGGTCCCACAGTGTGGGTAGAGGGCACTCAGTGATCTCTGCCATTTTGGTAACCCTCTGGAGCTCTTTCCTCTTTGCAACCGTGCAGCTGGGAAACCATGTACAGAGGTAGTACGTGAAGAATACATTTAAGGTCCCACAGTTGACAGTGCATGTCAGAGCCCAAACCAAGCACGAAGTCAAAGGAATTGTCTGTAGACCTCTGAGACAGGATTGTCTCTGGGAACAAATCTGGGGAAGGGTACAGAAACATTTCTGTTGTTTTGAAGGTCCCAATGAGCACAGTGGCCTCCATCATCTGTAAATGAAAGAAGTTGAGATCTCCCAGGACTCTTCCTAGAGCTGGCTGCCCGTCTAAACAGCGATTGGGGAGAAGGGCCTTAGGAAGGTGATCAACAACCCCATGGTCACTCTGTCAGAGCTCCAGCATTCTTCTGTGGATAGAGAACCTTCCAGAAGGACAACCATCTCTACAGCAATTCACCAAACAGGCCTGTATGGTAGAGTGGCCAGACGGAAGCCACTCCTTAGTAAAAGGCACATGGCAGCCCACCTGGAGTTTGCCAAAAGCCACCCAATGGACTCTCAGACCATGAGGAACAAAATTCTCTGGTCTGATGAGACAAACATTGAACTCTCTGGCATGAATGCCAGGCTTCATGTTTGGAGAAAACCAGGCACCATTCCTACAGTGAAGCATGGTGGTGGCAGCATCATGCTGTGGGGATGTTTTTCAGCAGCAGGAACTGGGAGACTAGTCAGGATTGAGGGAAAGATGAATGCAGCAATGTACAGAGACATCCTAGATGAAAACCTGCTGCAGAGTGCTCTTGACCTCAGACCGGGGTGACGGTTCATCTTTCAGCAGGACAATGACCCTAAGCACACAGCCAAGATATCAAAGGAGTGGCTTCAGGACAACTCTGTGAATGTCCTTGAGTGGCCCAGCCAGAGCCCAGACCTGAATCTGATTGTACATCTCTGGAGAGATCTGAAAATAGCTGTGCACCGATGCTCCCCATCCAACCTGATGGAGCTTGAGAGGTGCTGCAAAGAGGAATGGACCAGACTGACCAAAGATAAATGCACCAAGCTTATGGCATCATATTGAAGAAGACGTAAGGCTGTAACTGCTGCCAAAGATCAACAAAGAAGATCAACAAAGTAAATGTTGTGAATATTTATGTCCATGTGATTTGTTAGTTTTGTTTGTTTTTTATGAATTTGCAAAAATTTCAAATAAAGTTTTTTCATGTCATTATGGAGTGTTGTGGGTAGAATTTTGAGGGAAAATTAAATTTACTCCATTTTGGAATAAGGCTGTAACAACAAAATGTGGAAAACGTGAAGCACTGTGAATACTTTCCAGATGCACTACTCTGAATATTTTGCACTTCTGAATGTGACCACCATTTTTGGAACAGCACTGTGTGCTTCAGGTGTTTAATCAAGGCTCTAAACCTGGTGTTTCAGCTGCCTAGCAACATAAAAAATAATTTTATCTTAAACCGTTTAGGGTTCCAAGACACTTGCATTCTCTCAGTCCATCTATCTGTAAATGGGCACCGGCCTCGGCTGGGGAATTAACTCTGCGTCACACTGGCATTCCTTCCAGGGGGAGCTGTAGACTATGATGATTGATGCTATGGAATCTGAAGTTTAGCACCAAGGGGCCTGAGGTACCTATATAGGACTTACTTTTGTGTTTAGGGTTAGGATTAGGATAGGTGTGAAGGTTGATTTTTGTAGAACATGTAAAAATTTGGGAATTTGAGTAATACAGCTGGAATACTTTTGAAACTGTAGTTGTAGAATTCTGATATGGAGCAGGTACAATTTTTGATTCCCAAAGTACATGAGAAACACATATGAATTCCTTAATGCTGAGTTAAAACTAAGATAGAAGTGATCAGTAGAAGTCAGTCTACCACCTCTGATTGCTCTTGTTTTATTTCTAAAATGCTTCTTTTTTTTTTTTTAAAGTGACAATATATGCGACAATGTCCATGTCTCCAACTCGTAAATAGCAGTACTGGAACTGATAAAGTGTTTTATGTTTCCAACTTTTCATTTCCGCGAACAGTATTAGAGCTGTAACAATATATCGATTACTAATCACTATTAAATTAAATGAGAACTATTTTGATGTTTAAAAAGCGCAATCAGGGATTTCTGACATTCTGCCAATCTGGATAAGGCCTAGTTGAAAAATAATGAAGCCTAGCTGCTGATTTGCATTGCATTTGTCATGAACAAGCCATTATTTTATTTATCTCCATCCAGATTTATATGTGAGTTGCCTATAGTCTCTTTGACAGGCACTGAAAATTTCATGGAAAAATTCTGCATGGTTCCAGAGATATGCATGAAATTTATCCAACAAATAGCACTTTTTTCATCAGTTTTGTGTGACATTGATGTTTAGTATTATCATTTAAAGTTGAATGTTAAAGAAATAACCTTGTATTTTGTCAGTTTGTTTGTTCGTGCAGTAATACATTTTTGTAAAGGTGGAAATGTCATTTCCTAGAAAAAAACATCATCTTTCTAAAGCAAGGTAAAACTGTCACAAGCGGAGAATAAGTCCTTGATTTATTTGTCAAAACCTTAACTATATCCTTCTTGCACTGAGGGTGCCTCAGTCTGTCACTGAAGGAGCTGCTCAGCTCCACTACAGTCTGGTGCAGAGGGTGAGAGTTGTCCATGATGGATTTGAACTTGGCTAACACCCTCCTCTCAGCCACCTCCTCCAGAGAGTCCAGAGGACAGCCAGGACAGAGCTGGACTTCCTGACCAGCTATTCAGTCTCTTTCTCTCCGCTCTGTGCTGCCTGGGGGCCAACAGATGATGGCATAGAGGAGAGCAGAGGCCACAACAGAGTCATAGAAGGTCTTAAGCAGAGGCCTGCTCACTCCAAAGGATCTCAGTTTCCTCAGGAGGTAGAGACGACTCTGGCCTTTCTTGTACAGGGTGTCGGTGTGAGTCCAGTCCAGTTTGTTGTTGAGGTGAACACCCAGGTATTTGAAACTGTCCCACGGTCTCTATGTCCTCCCCCTGAATGTTTACCGGTGGGTGAGGTGGTGGTTTCCTCCTGAAGTCGATCACCATCTCCTTTGTCTTACTGGTGTTGAGACACAAGTGGTTGCGCTCACACCAGTCCACAAAGTCTGTGATGACTGACCGGTACTCGTTCCCCTCAGACACAACACACGACCCACAATGGCGGAGTCATCAGAGAACTTCTGGAGATGGCAGCATCATCTTTCCCGATGTTGGGCCTGTAGGCGAACTGCAATGGGTCCAGGATGTTGCTCACTGCCGTGCAGAGGTGAGACAGGATGAGCCGTTCCATGGTCATCATGAGGTGGGAGGTCAGGGCAACTGGTCTGTAGTAGGCCGGTTCCTTGGTGTTTTAGGACCCGCGACCACACAGGAGGTCTTCCACAGGGTAGGGACCACCCCCAGGCTGAGGCTCTTGTTGAAGATGTGGCTGAGGACCTCACAGAGCTCATCTGCACAGGTCCTCAGCAGCCTTTTGGAGATCCCATCAGGTCCTGCTGCTTTCCTCTGCTTCAGCTGCAGGAGCTGGCCTCTCACCTCAGACGGAGTTACAGTGAGGGGGGAGGGAGGGGGGAGCTGAGGTGTGAGCTGAGGTGGGCTGGTGCTGGATACAGTCTGGGGAGGGACAAAGTCCGGGGTGCAGTGGAGGTGACCAGGGGGAAGAAGGTGAGGGGGTCAGAGGAACTGGAGGGCTGGCTGCTGGAGATGCGTGGAGAGCCGGGAGCAGGCAGGGGTGCAGGTGTGGAGGAGCCAAAATGGTTAAAGTAACTGTTTAGCTCCTCTGCAAACCGAGAATCTCCATCTGCAGTCCTGCTGGCACCCTGCCCAAATCCGGAAGCGGTCTTGAGGCATCTCCACACGTCCCTGACATTGTTCCAGGCCAGCTGCTCCTCCATCTTCCTTCCATACGCCTTCTTGGCTGCCCGGATCTTCCACTGAAGTTCCTGTTGGACTCTCCGCTGCTCCTCTCTGTCTCCCGAGTTGAAAGC
The DNA here is from genome assembly GCF_902500255.1 of Thalassophryne amazonica. Taxonomy (NCBI): domain Eukaryota; kingdom Metazoa; phylum Chordata; class Actinopteri; order Batrachoidiformes; family Batrachoididae; genus Thalassophryne; species Thalassophryne amazonica. The sequence goes on from NC_047105.1 coordinate 10,449,292, forward strand.
CCTCTTCTTCTGGTTCATCAGGACCTTCAGCTCGGGGGTCACCTTGGGGTGGTTGTTGGGAAAGCACCGTACCCTCCGGGTGGGCACAGTGCTCTCCACACAGAAGATCATGTAGTCAGTGACACACTGGGTCAGGCCATTGATGTCTTCACCATGAGAGTTTTGAAACATGCTCCAGTCTATGGTTCTGAAACCGTCCCTCAGCCTCTCAGTGGCCTCTTCAGTTCAGAGTTTCACTGACCTTTTCTGCACTGGTTCTCTTCTCACCCTGGGTGTGTATTGGGGGAGCAGGTAGACGAGTTTGTGATCCGAGCGTCCGAGCGGGGGGAGGGGGGTGGATGTGTAAGCGTCCTCCTCATTAGCGTAAAAAAGGTCCAGTATTCTATTGTCCTCCAACTGTTGTCGCAAGTGTTACGCTCTAGCACATTATAGTATATATGCACTGATAATTTCTAGCAATGACTGAACCGAGACCAATAGACATCTTGAAACACTGATATATAACCATACCTAAAATGATAACATTTCACAAAAAAGACCACTTTTAAATTTTGATGGTTATGTCACACTTTGGCTTTATTATTTTTGAACTAGGCCTTAATGGAGTGGCCTAATATGTGTCTGTGGTGAAAATTTGGTGAGAATCCGTGTAATAGTTTTGACATAATCCTTCAAAGCATATATAAAGTGAAATCTTGATCCAGAATCCGGATCCGGATCACCTCCAAAATTCAAAGGAGTCTTGCATGCTCTAATATCTATCTGCGGTGCAGATTTGGTGATAATCCATGAAGTACTTTTGATGTAATCACTCAAAGCGCATATAAAGTGAAATCTTGATCCAGAATCCGGATCCGGATCACCTCCAAAATTTAATGATGTCTTCAATGACCTTATGTGTATCCATGGTGAAAATTTGAAGTAGTTTTGACGTAATCTTTCAAAGACTATATAAAGTGAAACTTGATCCAGAATCCGGATGCAGATCACCTCCAAAATTTAATGGAGTCTTCCATGGCCCAAAAAACTGTGTAAAATCCGTGCAGTAGTGTTGGAGTAATCCTGCTAAAAGACACAGACAAATTACTACGTCCTTAGTGGACGTAGTAATTTTGAGTCTTTTTAAAATATCCAAATTCTCTGATTTCAGCTTTTTAAATGTGAATACTTCCTGGGTCATTTTACTACGTTTTTTTGCTCCTCTTTGACAGAAAATTTAATATCTTGGGCTGTGATCGAAGGCTTGGGTTCTGGAAACCATTAACTGACATTTTTCACCATTTTCTGATGTTTTCTGGACTTAACAACTAACGGAGTAATCAGGAAATTAATCAGTCGATTAATTGATTATGCACATTATCATTAGTTGCAGTCCTGGACAGTGTCTGACAAAGACAGTCAAAGCAGTAAAGGTACTTCATCATAAAGTTGAATTTATTTTCGGATATTGCATGTCCCATGCTGAAAACACTCCTGATTTAACAGACTGATGTCAGATCTGCTCAGTGTTTGTGGGTGATGTTGCTGTGAGGTTTTAGGGGAACTCCATTGAAGTGTCTCATTACCTCAGCTCTTGTTACCTTCTTAACCCTAGAGCACTATCGCTGGGTGATTTTCACCTGAGCAAATGTAATTATGTGATTTTCATTATGTTATGTTTTTCTGAGTGTCATGGGTCTCTGGGTAGCTTCAGCATTGTCTTTGACATACTTGATGGTATGGGTGTTTTCCTAGTCCAAAACCCACTTTTTCCTACAGGCACGTTTGGGTGATTTTCACCCAGCAATTGTGATCGAGGGTAAAGTAGGTTTTGGGTGGATTCCACCCGGGGATAGTGTTAGTGTATGAAAGTTATTGAATTTTACAACAAAACAAAGGGAGGTGTCGATACTTTTGATCAGATGTGTGCTCACTATGGCTGTGCATGTTCTATGGCATGATAAACACTAGTGTGATAAACTCATGGATCATACACAAGGAGAATGCAATGAAGAGAGGTGACAACAACCTGCAGAGGAGGCCTTATATGCAGGCTTTGGCACTGGCACTTATCAAACCGTGGGCAGAGCAGAGGCTCCTCTCTTCAAATCTGTCATGTCAACTCAGACTCCTGATCTGTACCGTGCTCGACATCCCTTCCCTGGCACTTGCAAGTGAGGCAGGACCAGTGGCAGCAGAAAGCAGTAGTCCCTTAGTGAGGTGTGCCCACTACCCCTCACGGTCGGACAAGAAGAAACAACACAGATGCCACATCTGCTGTCGACAGAGTGTCCACGCCATTACTACCCTGCGTGTACTGACTGCATGTAAGGAATAAGGTAAGTAAAAGTGGTCCTGGAATTTGCATGTTATCTTTATTTAGTCCAGTGGTTATGAATAACTATCACAAAGTGGTGATTTCCAAGGGAATTCATACAATGATAAAAATATTTTAGTCAGCTGGTTATTTTTACCATTCAAAATATGCCATATTTTGTTTGTCTCTCCTACAGCTGTTTGTGTGCCAAGGAGATTGTGCCTGCACCAGGGAAGTCTCAAGTACCCCAGGAATGCATGGACCAAGAAACAAGTTAACAGCTTTATTATAGGAATTTTTTGTTCTCAAATTTCAAATTTTGCAGTAATTTTGGAGCATTTTTATATGGTCCCCTCATTGTACCCTTTTTTCATTTTGTTAGACATGGCACAGTTGAAAATAAAAGAACACTACTCTTATTTGTCATGTATTGTCATATTTTGATATATTTTAATGAAAAGTACTTTTTATTGGGTATACTGCATCGGGTAAAAATCACCCAGCGTTAGTGATGGTGTTACTAATTTGAGCAATAGTGTTCTAGGGTTAAGCATTTGGACTGTGTTGGTTTGGAGGAGGAGAAATGATGATGGCCAGCTTTGGAACGGTGGAAAGGTCAGGAAGCAGGAAGGAATTTAGCGATTAGACTCATCATGAGCTCCGGGGCTGATGGGTAACATCAGCAGCACAATGCCTGTCATTAATCAAACACTGTGAGGACGCTCCTTCTTTATCACCTTTCTAATGAGGAAGCATGATCGCAGACCTTAAAACGACACACACACACCAGTACAACTCTGAGTGGAGTACATGTGGTTGGGTCCATAAATATTTGAACAGTGGCCCAATTTTTAAAACAATTTTGCCTCCATGTGCCACCACAATAGAGCTGAAAATAAAACCATCAAAATGTGCTCATCATGTTGACTTTAAGATATAATTTAACCCCTTAACGCCTGAATTTATATAGCTGTATATAAAAAAATGTTTGTGTGTGTTTTTGCCTTTACGTAGATGGTAAATAATGTTGAGATTATTAATTACACTTTTGCACAAAAAATAAATAGGAATTTTGGTATTTTGGTAATAATTTATGTTATGTTATAATAATAATGGTATGTTGCAAATTTGCAACAACAGGCATATTGGTCAATTTGGTATGTTGCATATTTGAGTCAAATATTGTAGTATATATGCGACAATAGGCGTTAAGAGGTTAAGGGGTTTAACAGAAATATCACATTCATCATTCAGGAGTTGCAGCTATTTTTTTTTTTTTTTTTTTTTATGTTTAGCCCTGAATTTTCAGAGATAACAAACTAAATAACTTCAAGATTATTTATATCTTCTTACAAATCTTCACTTTTACAGTCTGTTTTCATAAGACAAGACAGGGTTACACAGTGATATTAACTGAATATGTATTTACATTAGGGTTACTCCCCACTGTACATGAACAGAATTAACGGAAGTTGACACTGGGATGCAGCACTGTTAACGATAAGGTAACAACTGTTCACTTTTACACTAGGGTGCACTCTGTGCTCGTACACATGTGGAGGGACTGAAAGAGTTCTTAAAGTTAAAGTTGGATTGTGAGAATAGTTTGTAATGCTTTTTTGACAACACAGAGGTTGGTACACATCAGTCATGTACATTTTTCTTTAAAGCGATGTTTGAAGTCCAGAATCAGTGTGAAAACTGAATGCTCTGATCGGCTTAGCTTGTCTGCTCTTCAATCAATCAATCAATCAATTTTATTTCCGCGCGCACCCCATCCGAGGAGGATGGGGTGCGCGTGTGCATGTGTGTGTGGAGCCAATGTAAATATATGGTGCAAACCAGATTTACTCAAGTTTTGTTTTCCATGCAAGCTCCACTTTTGATTGAATTTGCACATCTAATCTTTAGTCAGGCCAGGTGGGAATCCTGAATCAACAAGTCAGACAGCAATGTGCCAACTGCAAATAAGAGATGAGAAAATCTTATTAACATTCATTATAGACCAATTATGCCAACAAGGATATTCAACTCGTGATTTATATATTAAATCTCTCATATTAATGCAGTGGTCTCAGTCAGGAGGTAAATTTGGTGTTGCAGCTCATTCTGTACGCTGCTTCTGACATACAGGTTCACTCGTTCATATAAAGCCATGCAAAAAAAAAAAGTGTTGTGAAATGTCAGTGAGATAAGCAACGTTACTGCGCTGTTCATCTTGCGCTCAGACAGGAGGAAAATATAATTATTGTAGCAAAATAAGTGATGTGTCCACTGCAGCCTCACCGCAGCACCAACAGCTCCACCTTAAATTACAAGTGACAGCGTTTATGTCAAGACGGTGCGAGTTAGGGACAGTATTTACGCCTGAAAGTTTTTACTTTATTTCTTCCACAGTTTTTACTTTCATACTATAAATGTTTGTGACAGAAACAAAGCCTTGAGGTCGGGGCAGCTGTGGCTCGATAGATACCTTCAGTGGTGCTGTCATTTTAATGAAAATGCCAGTCATAAATACATGTCAGATTGATGGGAAAAGCCTTTTCAGCTTTCTGCCGTCAAACGAGAAAGAGTTACTGTTGTAAACGGCAAGACCTATAAATAAATTGCATATATGGGTATTAATGTTCATAAATGGTTCTGCCAGTGTGGCACTTCCATTACTATATATGCATACGGGGGAAAAAAGTAAACGACGACACCTGAAGTAAACCTCCACACTCTGTGCCGCCCTACTTATCAAAGTTAATTCAGTTGCTCTGTATCGCTGTTGCCTGGCATGACTTTACTGTCACACATCCGTCTTGGCTTCCATATAACAGTTCACGCCGCTTAAGCAAGTTAGCTAGTTAGTGATTTTCCGGGCAGGCTGGGATTTGAACCAAGGATCCTCTGGTCTCAAGCCCAAGCTTAACCACTAGACCATCACCTCTCCTAACTAAGGGCCCTTGGGCAACGTCCTTAATCCCCTAGTTGCTCCCGGTGTGTAGTGAGTAGCAGCACCCTGGCAGCGGGGTGAATGTGAGGCATTATTTGTAAAGCACTTTGAACGTCTGATGCAGATGGAAAAACTGCCATACTTGGGATGATTTTTGATCCTGTGTTGTCCTTTGGCCTTCACATTAGGGATATTACAAGAGGTGCCTTCTTCCATCTGTGAAATATAGTGAGGATTCGTCCCATCCTGTCTATGGCTGATGCTGTGACCCTGATCCATGCTTCTGTTTCTTCCAGATTGGATTATTGCAATGTCCTATTTTTAGGGTTATCGCAGTCCAGCATTCGGGCTCTCCAATTGGTTCAGCATGCTGCTGTCAGACTTTTGACACAAAGCAGAAAATTTGACCACATTACACCTGTTTTGGCATCTCTTCATTGGCTACCTGTCTCTGTGAGATCAGATTTTAAGGTTCTGTTATTCGCCTGTGAAATTGTTCAGGGACTGGCACCGAGCTACCTAGCTGATTTAATTAAACCCTACGTACTGGCCCGGGCATTGCTGTAGGCAAGGTTGGGTAGGATTACTTTGAAAGAATACATGTGGATTACATGTATGTATGTACATACATTTGGATTACTTGTAATCTGATTACTTTTTGATTACATTTCAAAGTAATCCTACCCAGCCTTGGCTGTGGGTCAAAAAGCTTTCTCCTATCATGCCCCTGTCTTATGAAATGGTCTCTCAGCGTCAATAAGACAGTCAGAGTCCGTGGAGACTTTCAAGATGAGACTTAAGACATTTCTTTTCTCAGTACTATGGTTAGCACATTGTGTTAGCATCCTTTTTAATTATTTTAATTGTGCCTTTTAATTTTTTGTTTTTTAATTCATTTTAAATTGCTTTTGAATTGTTTTTTGTGAAGCACCTTGGGGCAACGTTGTCATGAGTTGGCGCTTTATAAATTGAATTAATTGAAAATTAAATAGAAATTGAAGCGCTATATAAATATAGTCCATTTATTTTACCATTTAGCTCCTTTCAGTGGCACAGAGCAGCAAAAAATTCAACCCGCTCCGTCAACATTACGATCATTTGGGTGCAGTCCATATTCTATAATATCCTGGGTAAGAAACAGTTTCTTGTGACCAATTCAATATGCAGGCAGTGCAAATGAAGGTCAAGCATTTTGGAAGCGCAACAAATGCTCTGGCGCATTTCACACGTCACCAACCCGAATTGAAAGAAGACACATAGCTGCAGTGGCAACACCAATGGCCGACAAGCCCACACTGCATCACCTTAACAAAGTTCCAACCAATTCTGAGCGTGCAAAAAAGACTCAGACTCACTTTTATTGTCACTCGACCCTTACAGGCAGAATGAAATGCAGTTTCTCCAGGTCTTGGTGTAGTTAACTGGGACAATTTTTTTTTAACCTAACCTATTGTATAAACTTTTGCAATATAAACTTTTGCAGTGTACAATATGCGCACCCCTGTGGCCATAGAATATATATACAAGGCACAGGGTCGGCAGCAGCAGCAGCAGCGTTAGAGTATTAAGAAAGTAACAATGTGCATCTTAGTGCAATGTTCACAGTTTGGTGGTGGATGTTCAACTGTTCAACAGTCTGACAGCATTCGGGTAGGAGCTGTTTTTCAGTCTGGACGTTTTTGCCCGGATGCTGCACAGCCTCCTTCTAGAGGGAAGGGGTGTGAACAGACTGTGCGCAGGGTGGGTGGAGTCTCGGAGGATGCAGGTAGCTTTGTCGCTACATGTGGAGATGTGGATGTCCCCAATGTGTGGTAAGCTGCATCCAATGGCCCTCTGTGCAGACTTCACCACCCGCTGCAGCGCTTTCTTCTCCACCACCGTGCAGCCACCATACCACACAGGGAGGCAGCAGGACAGGACACTCTCCACTGCACAGTTGTAGAAGGCCCTGAGGACCTCGGTGTTCAGTCCGGCCCTTCCCAATTTCCTCAAAAAATAGAGACGTTGGTGGGCTTTCTTGATGACAGCCGTGGTGTTGGAGAGGTGGACTCCGAGATACCTTATGGTGCATTTCAAAAGACTTGCTCCCCGACAGCATCATGACAAACAAACACCTTTATTCATCTATTTGGTTTTGTTTACATTGCATAGTTGGGTGCCAGTGGAAATTGAGCTACTGCTGGGCAAAGACGATGAAGAAGAGGAGGAGAACATTTCCACAAACAGCGGGAGAAGAAAACTAGAAGGGTGGAAATGAGAGTGGGGACTTTAAATGTTGGTAGTATGACTGGTAAAGGGAGAGAGCTGGCTGATATGATGGAGAGGAGAAAGGCAGACATATAACAGAGTTACTTTAGATAGATACCAGTACACTCACAGCTTCTGCTTATACAGCTTAGCCTACTAACTATATTTGATTTCACTACTAGTCTACATACTAATTACACTCAACAAAAATATAAATGCAACACTTTTGGTTTTGCTCCCATTTTGTATGAGATGAACTCAAAGATCTAAAACTTTTCCACATACACAATATCACTATTTCCTCAAATATTGTTCACAACCAGTCTAAATCTGTGATAGTGAGCACTTCTCCTTTGCTGAGATAATCCATCCCACCTCACAGGTGTGCCATATCAAGATGCTGATTAGACACCATGATTAGTGCACAGGTGTGCCTTAGACTGCCCACAATAAAAGGCCACTCTGAAAGGTGCAGTTTTGTTTTATTGGGGGGGATACCAGTCAGTATCTGGTGTGACCACCATTTGCCTCATGCAGTGCAACACATCTCCTTCGCATAGAGTTGATCAGGTTGTCAATTGTGGCCTGTGGAATGTTGGTCCACTCCTCTTCAATGGCTGTGCGAAGTTGCTGGATATTGGCAGGAACTGGTACACGCTGTCGTATACGCTGGTCCAGAACATCCCAAACATGCTCAATGGGTGACATGTCCAGTGAGTATGCCGGCCATGCAAGAACTGGGACATTTTCAGCTTCCAAGAATTGTGTACAGATCCTTGCAACATGGAGCCGTGCATTATCCTGCTGCAACATGAGGTGATGTTCTTGGATGTATGGCACAACAATGGGCCTCAGGATCTCATCACGGTATCTCTGTGCATTCAAAATGCCATCAATAAAATGCAGCTGTGTTCTTCGGCCATAATGACGATGAACTGGAGTCAGGTCGAGACCCCGATGAGGACGACAAGCATGCAGATTAGCTTCCCTGAGACGGTTTCTGACAGTTTGTGCAGAAATTCTTTGGTTATGCAAACCGATTGTTTCAGCAGCTGTCCGAGTGGCTGGTCTCAGACGATCTTGGAGGTGAACATGCTGGATGTGGAGGTCCTGGGCTGGTGTGGTTACACGTGGTCTGCGGCTGTGAGGCTGGTTGGATGTACTGCCAAATTCTCTGAAACGCCTTTGGAGATGGCTTATGGTAGAGAAATGAACATTCAATACACAAGCAACAGCTCTGGTTGACATTCCTGCTGTCAGCATGCCAATTGCACGCTCCCTCAAATCTTGCGACATCTCTGGCATTGTGCTGTGTGATAAAACTGCACCTTTCAGAGTGGCCTTTTATTGTGGGCAGTTTAAGGCACACCTGTGCACTAATCATGGTGTCTAATCAGCATCTTGATATGGCACACCTGTGAGGTGGGATGGATTATCTCAGCAAAGGAGAAGTGCTCACTATCACAGATTTAGACTGGTTTGTGAACAATATTTGAGGGAAATGGTGATATTGTGTATGTGGAAAAAGTTTTAGATCTTTGAGTTCATCTCATACAAAATGGGAGCAAAACCAAAAGTGTTGCATTTATATGTTTGTTGAGTGTACCTTTACTACAATCTTCTCCTGTGATGTCTTATCCTTCTTATGTTTTATTACTTATTATATTATATATACCTTTTTCTTGAGCTGCTTGGGTGGGTAGGGAGAGTTCTCATGGGATAAAAAAGCTTTTTAACCTGCCATCCCTGGTTCTCAAGACCAGGCACCTAAGTGGCTCTACTCTACTCTTTTCTACTCTCCTATTTTACTCTTCCTTTTTAGATATTTAGATATACCTTTGTATACTGGCATAGTTCCACCTTAAAATTGGAATATAATATACGAGGTCTATTAGAAAAGTATCCGACCTTATTATTTTTTTCAAAAACCATATGGATTTGAATCACGTGTGATTGCGTCAGACAAGCTTGAACCCTCGTGCACATGCGTGAGTTTTTCCATGCCTGACGGTTGCGTCATTCACCTGTGAGCAGGCTTTGAGTGAGGAGTGGTCCAGCCCCCTTGTTGGATTTTCATTGTCAGGAAATGGCGGAATGATTTGGGCTTTTTTTCCATCAGAATTTTTTCAGAAACTGTTAGAGACTGGCAGCTAGAAACCATTAGAAAAATTTATCTGGCTTTCTGTGAAAATGTTACGGGCTTGGTAGAGAATAAGGAGTGTTACTGTCGCTTTACGGACGGCCCCCAGCGGCTGTGGGGCACGCCGCGCTCCGAAGCCACCATCGACAGGCTGAACGACCATTTCATTTCTAAATGGATGGCTGTATGGATCCGTAACCATCGTGTGCCATTTCTCTGGTTATCACAAGAGCTGGATATCAACCATTTTCCGGCAGATTTCACTTTTAACAAGAGATTTTGTCATGGAAAGCCGAGCGGAGGCTTCGCGCGTCACGATGGATTCGCTACTGGAGCGAGACAAAACCACTTCCGTTTTGGTCTCACAGGACGGCTTTGCGATGGCGTTCAGACAGCTGTCGGTGGTTTTTCCATCGAGTGATTATCCGAGAAATTGTGGATGTGCCTGGACATGCCAGAACATGTCCCGTGAGGCTTCATCACGGCGTTGCTGTGCGCCATGCGGCACCGCCGCGACGCGTGAAGCCTCTGCTCCTGGGATCCGGGATGTTGTGAAAAAACGTGGACATCAGCACTTTTTCGGCACATTGAGACAGACGTGCGGAGGAACCGACAGCTGTCTGAACGCCATCTCAAAGCCTGTGAGACCAAAACGGAGGTGGTTTTGTCTCGCTCCAGTAGCGAATCCATCATGATGCGTGAAGCCTCTGCTCGGCTTTCCATGACAATATCTCTTGTTAAAAGTGAAATCTGCCGGAAAATTGTTGATGTCCAGCTCTTGTGATAACCAGAGAAATGGCACACGATGGTCACGGATCCAGACAGCCATCCGTTTAGAAATGAAATGGTCGTTCAGCCTGTCGATGGCGGCTTCGGAGCGCGGTGCACCCCACAGCCGCTGGGGGCCGTCCTTAAAGCGACAGTAACACTCCTTATTCTCTACCAATCCCGTAACATTGTCACCGAAAGCCAGATAAATTTTTCTAATGGTTTCCAGCTGCCAGTCTCTTAACAGTTTCTGAAAAAAATTCTGATGAAAAAAAAAAGCCCAAATCATTCCGCCATTTCCTGACATTGAAAATCCGACGACGGGGTTGACCACTCCTCACTCAAAGCCTGCTCACAGGCGAATGACTCAACCGACAGGCGTGGAAAAACTCACGCATGCGCATGAGGGCTCAAGCTTGTCTGACGCAATCACACGTGATTCAAATCCATATGGTTTTTGAAAAAAATAATGACGGATACTTTTCTAATAGACCTCATATAAGATATACCTTACTCAATTTTCATTGTGTGTGCAAGAGACCAAGTGGAAGGGAAGTAAGCATAGGAGCATTGGCGGTGGGTACAAGTTGTTGGACCATGGTGAGGACAGGAAGAAAAATGGTGTTGGGGTCATTTTAAAGGAAGAGTACAGTAGTGTTCAGAATAATAGTACTACTATGTGACTAAAACGATTAATCCAGGTTTTGAGTATATTTCGTATTGTTACATGGGAAACAAGGTACCAGTAGATTCAGTAGATTCTCTCAAATCCAACAAGACCAAGCATTCATGATATGCACACTCGTAACCCCTTAACGCCCAAATTTATATAGCTATATATAAAAAAAAATGTTTTGTGTGTGTTTTTGCCTTTAAGTAGATGGTAAATAATGTTGAGATTATTAGTTTCACTTTTGCACAAAAACTAGATAGTAATATTGGGTATTCTGGTAATGACTTTATGTTATAATGTTATAATAATGATGATGGTATGTTGCAAATTTGCGACAACAGGCATACAGGTCAATTTGGTAAGTTGCATATTTGAGTCAGAGATTGTAGCATATATGCGACGATGGATGTTAAGGGGTTAAGGCTATGAAATTGGGCTGTTAGTAAAAAAAAAGTAGAAAAGGGGGTTTTCACAATAATAGTAGTGTGGCATTCAGTGAGTTCGTCAATTTTTTGGAACAAACAGGGGTGAATCAGGTGTCCCCTATTTAAGGATGAAGCCAGCACCTGTTGAACATGCTTTTCTTTTTGAAAGCCTGAGGAAAATGGGACGTTCAAGACATTGTTCAGAAGAACAGCGTAGTTTGATTAAAAAGTTGATTGGAGAGGGAAAAACTTATACGCAGGTGCAAAAAAAATTATAGGCTGTTCATCTACAATGATCTCCAATGCTTTAAAATGGACAAAAAAAACCCAGAGACGCGTGGAAGAAAACGGAAAACAACCATCAAAATGGATAGAAAAATAACCAGAATGGCAAAGGCTCACCCATTGATCAGTTCCAGGATGATTAAAGACAGTCTGGAGTTACCTGTAAGTGCTGTGACAGTTAGAAGACGCCTGTGTGAAGCTAATTTATTTGCAAGAATCCCCCGCAAAGTCCCTCTGTTAAATAAAAGACATGTGCAGAAGAGGTTACAGTTTGCCAAAGAACACCTCAACTGGCCTAAAGAGAAATGGAGGAATATTTTGTGGACTGATGAGTATAATTGTTCTTTTTGGGTCCAAAGGCCGCAGACAGTTTGTGAGACGACCCCCAAACTCTGAATTCAAGCCACAGTGAAGACAGTGAAGCATGGTGGTGCAAGCATTATGATATGGGCATGTTTCTCCTACTATGGTGTTGGGCCTATATATTGCATACCAGTTATCATGGATCAGTTTAGATATGTCAAAGTACTTGAAGAGGTCATGTTGCCTCATGCTGAAGAGGACATGCCCTTGAAATGGGTGTTTCAACAAGACAATGACCCCAAGAACACTAGTAAATGAGCAAAATCTTGGTTCCAAACCAACAAAATTAATGCCTTGCAGATGTGAAGAAATCATGAAAAACTGTGGTTATACAAATAAATACTAGTTTAGTGATTCACAGGATTGCTAAAGAAACAGTTTGAACATAATAGTTTTGAGTTTGTAGCGTCAACAGCAGATGCTACTATTATTGTGAACACCCCTTTTTCTACTTTTTTTTTTTACTAATAGCCCAGTTTCATAGCATTAAGAGTGTGCATATCATGAATGCTTGGTCTTGTTGGATTTGTGAGAATCTACTGAATCTACTGGTACCTTGTTTCCCATGTAACAATAAGAAATAGAGACAGCTAGGACAGTACTGGGTATGACATATGGACAGTTGAGGAAGACAAGGAGACTTGGTGTGGAATGAAGAGGTCCAGGAAAGCATAAGAAGAAGAGGTTGGTGAAAAAGTTTTGGGATAGTCGGAGAGATGAAGAAAGTAGACAGGAGTACAAAGGAATGTGGCGTAAGGCGAAAGAGAAGTGGCAAAAGTGAAGGAAAAGGCATATTGCGAGCTGTACAAGAAGTTGAATAGTAAGGAAGGAGAAAAGGACTTGTACCTATTGGACAGATCAAAGGGACAGAGCTGGAAAGGATGTGCAGCAGGTTAGGGTGGTAAAGATGCACTTGGTAATGTGCTGACATGTGAGGAGTGTGTTTTGAGAAGATGGAGGGAATATTTTGAGGAGCTGATGAATGAAGAAAATGAGTGAGAGAAAAGGCTGGATGATGTGGTGAGAGTAGTCGGAAGTACAAGAATTAGCAAGAAGAAGTGAGGGCTGCTATGAAGAGGATGAAGAGTGGAAAGGGAGTTGGTCCAGATGACATTCCAGTGAAGACATGGAAATGTCTAGGAGAGATGGAAGTGAAGTTCTAACCAGATTGTTTAATAAAATCTTGGAAAGTGAGAGGATGCCTGAGGAGTAGATACGAAGTGTGCTAGTTCCTATTTTCAAGAACAAGGGTGATGTGCAGAGCTGCAGTAACTACAGAGGCATAAAAGTTGATCAGCCACAGCATGACATTATGGGAAAGAGTAGTAGAAGCTAGGCTTAGAAAACAGGTGAAGATCTGTGAGCAGCAATATGGGTTTATGCCGAGAAAGAGCACTACAGATGCAGTGTTTGCTCTGAGAATACTGTTGGAGAAGTACAGAGAAGGCCAGAAAGCGTTACATTGTGTGTTTGTGGACTTAGAAAAAGCTTATGATAGGATGCCAAGAGAAGAACTGTGGTATTGTATGAGGACGGTCTGGAGTGGCAAGAGAAGTATGTTAGGGTAGTGCAGGACATGTACAAGGATAGTTTGACAGTGGTGAGATGTGCAGTAGGAATGACAGACTCATTCAAGGTGGAGGTGGGATTACACCAAGGATCAGCTCTGAGTCCTTTCTTGTTTGCAGTGGTGTATGGACAGGTTGACAGATGAGATCAGACAGGAGTCCCCATGGACTATGATGTTTGCAGATGACATGTGTGAATCTGTGGTTGAGAGTAGAGAGCAGTTAGAGTCTCGGCTGGAGAGGTGGAGATATGCTTTGGAGAGAAGGGGAATGAAAGTCAGTAGAAGCAAGACTGGCACATGTGTGTGAATGAGAGGAGCCCAGTGGAATAGTGAAGTTACAAGGAGTAGAAGTGGTGAAGTAGATGAGTTTTAAATATTTGGGTCAACTGTTCAAAGTAATGGAGAGTGTGGTAGAGAGTTGAAGAAGAGAGGGCAGGCAGGGTGGAGTGGGTGGGAGAAATGGTGGCAGGGAGTGAGTTGTCATTTTGATCAGGGAATAAGGTCATTCAAAGCGCATATTAAACAAATATGTAGGACTGGCTTTTTTGCATTTACGCAATATCTCTAAAATCAGAAAGGGTCTTGTCTCAGAGGTGATGCTGAAAAACTAATTCATGCATTTATTTCCTCTAGGCTGGACTAGTGTAATTCATTATTATCAGGTTGTCCTAAAAGTTCCCTAAAAGCCTTCAGTTAATTCAAAATGCTGCAGCTAAGTACTGACGAGGACTAGAAAGGAGAGAGCATATCTCACCCATATTGGCCTCTCTTCATTGGCTTCCTGTTAATTCTAGAATAGAATTTAAAATTCTTCTTCTTACTTATAAGGTTTTGAATAATCAGGTCCCATCTTATCTTAGGGACCTCGTAGTACCATATCACCCCAATAGAGCGCTTCGCTCTCAGACTGCAGGCTTACTTGTAGTTCCTAGGGTTGTAAGAGTAGAATGGGAGGCAGAGCCTTCAGCTTTCAGGCTCCTCTCCTGTGGAACCAGCTCCCAATTCAGATCAGGGAGACAGACACCCTCTCTACTTTTAAGATTAGGCTTAAAACTTTCCTTTTTGCTAAAGCTTATAGTTAGGGCTGGATCAGGTGACCCTGAACCATCCCTTAGTTATGCTGCTATAGACGTAGACTGCTGGGGGGTTCCCATGATGCACTGTTTCTTTCTCTTTTTGCTCTGTATGCACCAATCTGCATTTAATCATTAGTGATCGATCTCTGCTCCCCTCCACAGCATGTCTTTTTCCTGGTTCTCTCCCTCAGCCCCAACCAGTCCCAGCAGAAGACTGCCCCTCCCTGAGCCTGGTTCTGCTGGAGGTTTCTTCCTGTTAAAAGGGAGTTTTTCCTTCCCACTGTAGCCAAGTGCTTGCTCACAGGGGGTCGTTTTGACCGTTGGGGTTTTACATAATTATTGTATGGCCTTGCCTTACAATATAAAGCGCCTTGGGGCAACTGTTTGTTGTGATTTGGCGCTATATAAAAAAATTGATTGATTGATTGATTGATTTGTGACTGAAGAATATCAGCAAGAGAGAAGGGGAACGTTTACAAGACAGTAGCGAGACCAGCTATGTTGTACAGTTTAGAGACGGGGGCACTAACAAAAAGACAAGAGGCAGAGCTGGAGGTGGCAGAGCTGAAGATGTTGAGATTCTCTTTGGGAGTGATGAGAATAAGGAATGAACATATCAGGGGGACAGCTCAGGTGGGACTGTTTGGAGACAAAGTCAGAGAGGCGAGATTGAGATGGTTTGGGCATGTGCATAGAAACACCTGGGAAGAACTTATACAGTCATTAAGCCATTGTACAGAGGTGTTTGGTGATGCAAGATCTCTGTAGCAGAATGAAGGTCCAAGATTTTAGAACCTGGTGTTTCCTATCTTGACCTTAGGAACTACTTCGTGTCCCGAGGGTGAATGAAAAGTCTGTGGGTCATAGAGCTTTCTCTTATCGTGCCCCTGTTCTGTGGAATGATTTCCCTGCATCAGTGCAAACAAGGGAGCAGCCGAAGGGACTTACTGTTGTCTTTCTGCCGCCTGATTCAGTTTTTTTTTTTTTTCTGTGTTTGAGGTGCGGCTCCATCTAGAGATGGGAGTGGTGTCTACTTCTGCAGGCCTGCCGTCCTGTGCACCAGCAGGGACTCCCAAAATTTCCTGTATATATGTATTGTCAAGTGGGTCAGTAGCATGGCCCAAACAGAGCGTCACTCCTTTGAGTCTGGTCTGCTTGAGGTTTGTTCCTCAAATCAGCAGAGGGAGTTTTTCTTTACCACTGTCGCCTGTGTGTGCTCTAAGGGTTGGTAAGGTTAGACCTTACTTGTGTGAAGCTCCTTGAGGCAACTTTGTTGTGATTTGATGCTATATAAATGAAGTAAATTGAATTGAATTGACACTCAACAGTGACCAAAGACAATGACTGGATGTCTTTGGTACTTGATCTGCTCGGAGGGTTCTTGTCTGCTGCTGAAATAGAGTGCATCCAAAAAGTATTCAGAGCTCTTCACTTTGTCCACATTTTTTATGTTACAGCCTTATTCCAAAATGGAGTAAATTATTTTTTCCCTTCAAAGTTCTACTCGCAACACTCCATAATGACAACACAAAAAAAGTTTTTGAAGTTTTTGCAAATTTACTAAAAATAAAAATGAATAAATCACACGGACATAAATATTCTCAGCCTTACTTTGTTGATGCACCTGTGGCAGCAATTGCAGCCTCAGGTCTTCTTGAATATGATGCTGCAAGCTTGGTGCACCTATCTTTGGGCAGTTTTGCCCATTCCTGTATGTGCTGTGTGCTTAGTTAGGGTCAGCGTCTTGCAAAAAGATGAACCGTCACCCCAGTCTGAGGTCAAGAGCGCTCTGGAGCAAGTTTTCATCCAGGATGTCTCTGTACATTGCTGCATTCATCTTTCCCTCAATCCTGACTAGTCTCTCAGTTCCTGCTGCTGAAAAACATCCCCACAGCATGATGCTGCCACCACCATGCTTCACTGTAGGGATGGTGCCTGGTTTCCTTCCAACATGATGCCTGGCATTCATGCCAAGCATTCAATCTTTGTCTCATCAGACCAGAGAATTTTGTTTCTCATGGTCTTAGAGTACTTTGGGTGGCTTTTGACAAACTCCAGGGGGGCTGCCATGTGCCTTTTACTAAGGAGTGGCTTCTATCTGGCCACTCTACCATACAGACCTGATTGGTGGATTTCTGCAGATATGGTTGTCCTTCTGGAAGATTCTTCTTTCTCCACAGGAGAGTGCTGCAGCTCTGACCGTCAGAGTGTTCTTGGTCACCTCCATGACTAAGGCCCTTCTCCCAGATCGCTTAGTTTAGACGGGCGGCCAGCTCTCTGAAGAGTACTGGTGGATCCACACTTCTTCCGTTACAAATGACAGAGGCCACTGTGGTCATTGAGTGTTCTGTCTTGGAGGTCTACAGATGATTCCTTTGACTTCATGCTTTGTTTGTGGTCCCACATGCACTGTCAACTGTGGGACCTTACATGTAGACAGGTGTGTGCGTCTTTCCAGATCACGTCTAATCAACTGAATTTACCCCAGGAGGACTACAGTTAAGCAGTAGAAACATGCACCTGAGCTCAATTTTGAGCTTCACGGCAACGGCTGTGAATACAGTTGTATGCAAATGTTTGGGCACCCCTGTTAATTTTCATGATTTTCCTTTATAAATCATTGGTTGGCTGGATCAGTAATTTCAGTTAAATATATCATAGTCTCGTGGATTGTTCTGACAAGTAACTTTATCAAGACACCAAGCAGCAGCAGCAGAGCGGACGGCCCTCGACAACAGGCTGATGTGCGTCAACGCGTGGAGTTTCTGGCAGCAGTCACGGATCGAATGGGCCTTGACAGCGGCTTGACGAGCTCCAACGGCGTGGTCTCCAGCGGCGGCGGAGCGGGCAGGCCTTGACAGCGGGCTGGCGATCGTTGGAGGCGCTGGATAATGAAGGCAGCTGCGGCACCGTCTGGCCTGGGCGTACTGCAGTTGTCTATTGGCAGGACTGGGCTCTGGCTTGGACCGTCACAGGCTAAGCTGAGATAGCTTAGTCTAGCCTACCAGCAGCTTGTATCACTTCCTGCTCCGCAGCACAGCGGTGTTTTGCTGTATCTGTTAGCTGTTTAATCTGCGCAGTTAGATTGATCTAGATAACTAGATAACCATTTGTTTCACAGTGTAATCTTCACGTGCCTTAACTAAAGCACTCCCTCTGCTGAATCACCTCTAAATTATTTACACATTATTCACTTTGTGTGTTTTTAGGAATCCGCTAGCTTAGCGCAGATACTAGCTCTTAGCCGATTTAGCATGGCGGCTTCTCCTGCCTCTCCTGCACTTTTCTGCTCTGGGTGTGAAATGTTTAGTTATTCCTCGGCCTCCTTTAGCAGTAATGGTACATGTAATAAGTGTAGCTTATTCATAGCTTTGGAGGCCAGGCTGGACGAATTGGAGACTCGGCTCCACACCGTGGAAAATTCTACAGCTAGCCAGGCCCCTGTAGTTGGTGCGGACCAAGGTACCTTAGCCGCCGTTAGTTCCCTTCCAGCAGATCCCGAGCAGCCGGGAAAGCAGGCCGACTGGGTGACTGTGAGGAGGAAGCGTAGCCCTAAACAGAAGCCCCGTGTACACCGCCAACCCGTTCACATTTCTAACCGTTTTTCCCCACTCGGCGACACACCCGCCGAGGATAAAACTCTGGTTATTGGCGACTCTGTTTTGAGAAATGTGAAGTTAGCGACACCAGCAACCATAGTCAATTGTCTTCCGGGGGCCAGAGCAGGCAACATTGAAGGAAATTTGAAACTGCTGGCTAAGGCTAAGCGTAAATTTGGTAAGATTGTAATTCACGTCGTCAGTAATGACACCCGGTTACGCCAATCGGAGGTCACTAAAATTAACATTGAGTCGGTGTGTAACTTTGCAAAAACAATGTCGGACTCTGTAGTTTTCTCTGGGCCCCCTCCAATCGGACCGGGAGTGACATGTTTAGCCACATGTTCTCCTTGAATTGCTGGCTGTCTGAGTGGTGTCCAAAAAATGAGGTGGGCTTCATAGATAATTGGCAAAGCTTCTGGGGAAAACCTGGTCTTGTAGGGGGGGGAAACGGCATCCATCCCACTTTGGATGGAGCAGCTCTCATTTCTAGAAATCTGGCCAATTTTCTTAAATCCTCCAAACCGTGACTATCCAGGGTTGGGACCAGGAAGCAGAGTTGTAGTCTTACACACTTCTCTGCAGCTTCTCTCCCCTGCCATCCCCTCATTACCCCATCCCCATAGAGACGGTGCCTGCTCCCAGACCACCAATAACCAGTAAAAATCTATTTAAGCATAAAAATTCAAAAAGAAAAAATAATATAGCACCTTCAACTGCACCACAGACTAAAACAGTTAAATGTGGTCTATTAAACATTAGGTCTCTCTCTTCTAAGTCCCTGTTAGTAAATGATATAATAATTGCTCAACATATTGATTTATTCTGCCTTACAGAAACCTGGTTACAGCAGGATGAATATGTTAGTTTAAATGAGTCAACACCCCCGAGTCACACTAACTGCCAGAATGCTCGTAGCACGGGCTGAGGCGGAGGATTAGCAGCAATCTTCCATTCCAGCTTATTAATTAATCAAAAACCCAGACAGAGCTTTAATTCATTTGAAAGCTTGACTCTTAGTCTTGTCCATCCAAATTGGAAGTCCCGTTTTATTTGTTATTATCTATCGTCCACCTGGTCGTTACTGTGAGTTTCTCTGTGAATTTTCAGACCTTTTGTCTGATTTAGTGCTTAGCTCAGATAAGATAATTATAGTGGGCAATTTTAACATCCACACAGATGCTGAGAATGACAGCCTCAACACTGCATTTAATCTATTATTAGACTCAATTGGCTTTGCTCAAAATGTAAATGAGTCCACCCACCACTTTAATCATATCTTAGATCTTGTTCTGACTTATGGTATGGAAATTGAAGACTTAACAGTATTCCCTGAAAACTCCCTTCTGTCTGATCATTTCTTAATACCATTTACATTTACTCTGATGGACTACCCAGCAGTGGGGAATAAGTTTCATTACAGTAGAAGTCTTTCAGAAAGCGCTGTAACTAGGTTTAAGGATATGATTCCTTCTTTATGTTCTCTAATGCCATATACCAACACAGTGCAGAGTAGCTACCTAAACTCTGTGAGATAGAGTATCTCGTCAATAGTTTTACATCCTCATTGAAGACAACTTTGGATGCTGTAGCTCCTCTGAAAAAGAGAGCTTTAAATCAGAAGTGCCTGACTCCGTGGTATAACTCGCAAACTTGCAGGTTAAAGCAGATAACCCGTAAGTTGGAGAGGAAATGACGTCTCACTAATTTAGAAGATCTTCACTTAGCCTGGAAAAAGAGTCTGTTGCTCTATAAAAAAGCCCTCCGTAAAGCTAGGACATCTTACTACTCATCACTAATTGAAGAAAATAAGAACAACCCCAGGTTTCTTTTCAGCACTGTAGCCAGGCTGACAGAGTCAGAGCTCTATTGAGCTGAGTATTCCTTTAACTTTAACTAGTAATGACTTCATGACTTTCTTTGCTAATAAAATTTTAACTATTAGAGAAAAAATTACTCATAACTATCCCAAAGACGTATCGTTATCTTTGGCTGCTTTCAGTGATGCAGTGATTCTGTGAAGGCACTGCACTGCGGTGGTTTGAATCATATTTATCTAATAGATTACAATTTGTTCATGTAAATGGGAAATCTTCACAGACTAAGGTTAATTATGGAGTTCCACAAGGTTCTGTGCTAGGACCAATTTTATTCACTTTATACATGTTTCCCTTAGGCAGTATTATTAGATGGCATTGGTTAAATTTTCATTGTTACGCAGATGATACCCAGCTTTATCTATCCATGAAGCCAGAGGACACACACCAATTAGCTAAACTGCAGGATTGTCTTACAGACATAAAGACATGGATGACCTCTAATTTCCTGCTTTTAAACTCAGATAAAACTGAAGTTATTGTACTTGGCCCCACAAATCTTAGAAACATGGTGTCTAACCAGATCCTTACTCTGGATGGCATTACCCTGACCTCTAGTAATACTGTGAGAAATCTTGGAGTCATTTTTGATCAGGATATGTCATTCAATGTGCATATTAAACAAATATGTAGGACTGCTTTTTTGCATTTGCGCAATATCTCTAAAATTAGAAAGGTCTTGTCTCACAGTGATGCTGAAAAACTAATTCATGCATTTATTTCCTCTAGGCTGGACTATTGTAATTCATTATTATCAGGTTGTCCTAAAAGTTCCCTGAAAAGCCTTCAGTTAATTCAAAATGCTGCAGCTAGAGTGCTAACAGGGACTAGAAGGAGAGAGCATATCTCACCCATATTGGCCTCTCTTCATTGGCTTCCTGTTAATTCTAGAATATAATTTAAAATTCTTCTTCTCCCAACCAGTCCCAGCAGAAGACTGCCCCTCCCTGAGCCTGGTTCTGCTGGAGGTTTCTTCCTGTTAAAAGGGAGTTTTTCCTTCCCACTGTTGCCAAGTGCTTGCTCACAGGGGGTCGTTTTGACCGTTGGGGTTTTTCCGTAATTATTGTATGGCCTTGCCTTACAATATAAGGCGCCTTGGGGCAACTGTTTGTTGTGATTTGACGCTATATAAATCATGGGAACCCCCCAGCAGTCTAAGTCTATAGCAGCATAACTAAGGGATGGTTCAGGGTCACCTGATCCAGTCCTAACTATAAGCTTTAGCAACAAGGAAAGTTTTAAGACAACCGGTAATCTTAAAAGTAGAGAGGGTGTCTGTCTCCCTGATCTGAATTGGGAGCTGGTTCCAGAAGAGAGGAGCCTGAAAGCTGAAGGCTCTGCCTCCCATTCTACTCTTACAAACCCTAGGAACTACAAGTAAGCCTGCAGTCTGAGAGCGAAGCGCTCTATTGGGGTAATATGGTACTATGAGGTCCCTAAGATAAGATGGGACCTGATTATTCAAAACCTTATAAGTAAGAAGAAGAATTTTAAATTCTATTCTAGAATTAACAGGAAGCCAATGAAGAGAGGCCAATATGGGTGAGATATGCTCTCCCCTTCTAGTCCCTGTCAGTACTGTAGCTGCTCAATAATCCACTTCAACAGTAGGAGTTTGTACGAGAATTTTGGGAATATTAAAGTCTATTTAAAACAATTCTGCCAACCTTTCAGTGTAATTGCTACAAGTATAATGAAAACTTGGCTTGCTGATGTTGACGATTCAGATTATGAATTGGAGGGTTATGAATTTAATACTCTGAATAGATCTAATAGAGGAGGCAGAGTAGCATTGTAAATTGATAAAAAGCCTTAAATACAAAATCAATGATCAAGTGACAATGGCCGTAGAAAATCTTTTGGAATGTATCATAATTGAAATATGTTTGGGAATAGTTAAAAATGTAATTATTTTTTATTTAATTATTTCATTAATACATCGTACATCTTAAATTTATATCCAAAAATTACTAGGCCTTCAAGGATAACTTCTCAGTCAGCTACCCTTATCGATAATATACTTACGAATGATACTGATACCAAAACAGTATGTGGTTTATTAATCAATGATATCAGTGACCAGTTAGCAATTTTTATAGTAATGGAGCTGAATTTGAATACTAAATGGAAGGAGAAAAATACAAGCATAGCATGTCTAATTTGAAAATATATTTCTTGATATATTTAACAAAAATTGTCCAATTCTACATTGCAGTGTAAATAACAAGCATAAGGCCCATCCATGGATAACAAAGGGTTTGCAAAAGGCAGGAGATTAAATATAAGTACTATAAAAATAAATTAACAACCATTATGCAGAATTGTAACAAATCATACTTTGGAAAAATTCTAAATTCTAATAAAAATATCATAAAGGAAACATGGGAAATGCTGAATAGTATTTTAAGACATAAACCAAAATCAAAGAATTATCCAACTTACTTTACTTATAATAATAAAGATGAATATGACATGAACCAAGTTGTGAACAGTTTTAATAAATTATTGCTAATGATGGGCCAGATTTAGCAGCTGACATTCCACACACTACATGGGTAAACATGCAATTAATTGAGAGAAATCCAGATACAATGTTTCTTGGCCCAGTTGATGAGAAGGAAATTATTATGTTAGTCAGCACATGTAAAAAGTAAAAAGTCAGCTGATCATAATGATGTACATATGACCTTAGTAAAGCAGATAATTACAGAAATTGCAAAACCATTAGCATATATATGTATTATTATTATTGTTATGTATTATGCAGAACCTCGTAAGCGCCATCCCAGTTTGTGTGGAAAACTGGGATGTGTGAACAGCGTACCACTCACTGGCATGTATCTCGGTCACGTGATGCAAAGATTGCAGCGCCCACAAGAGCTTCTCTCATGCTGCATTTACACATATCGACGGCACGTCACGAATGCCATGAAGTATACATTCTTGGCTGCTGATTATGAATGTGATGATTTGATGCAGAGGCGTTAGGTGTTCTCAGGAACTGCTGCAACCTGTTACCACGTAACAGCATATCATTAAGTTTTGTCACGTTGTGAATGAGGTGCAGGGGTGGTGGCCAAGTGGTTAATGCGCTTGGTTTTGGTCCCGGGTTCAAATCCCACCCTTGCCACATTTCTCCATGTAACGTGGAGTCGCGTCAGGAAGGGCATCTGGCGTAAAACCTGTGCCAATTCAACATGCAGATCCACCTTGGATCTGCTGTGGCGACCCCAAGTGCAAACAAGGGAGCAGCCAAAGGGACTTACGTACGTTGTGAATGAGGCAACTTGTCTCCACACACACACACCCATATTCATCCATCTGCTGATGAACAATTCAGATCGCTCCAGTTTGCTCCTTTAATTCCACAGCAGAAGAACTTTGTGATTGCATGGTTAGTTGGGCTCTGTGCCATGGAGTGGCGCAGAGAGAAGGAGAGGGAGAGAGCCAGAAGTGTGGCTTCACGCGACTCTTGTCTCACTCGTTTTCCCATACAACAGGCACAGCAGCAGCAGGTGGAACACCTGCAGGAGCACGCTGAGGAGCATTGGAACGAGACTTTTAACCTAATGACGAATTGCGGTTGCGTCATTCGCCTGTGAGCAGGCTTTGTGTGAGCAGTGGTCCACCCCTCTCGTCTATTTTTTTATTGCGAATAAATGTCTGAACGATTTGGATCTTTGCTGCATCAATTTTTTTCCAGAAACTGTGAGAGACCTCGAGGTGGACACCATTCGGAAAATTAATATGGCTTTCAGGGATGATTTTATGGGGATTACACAGATTAAGGAGTGTTACTGCCACTTTAAGGACTGCCCACAACTGCTGACAGTGCATAATGAATGGCTCCGTGGCGCGTCCCTCCGCTTTTCTTTCCATGAAAAAAACTCTTGTAACAGTGGAATGTCCTGAAAAAGTGCTGATGTCCACATCTTCTGCCTTTTTGTGAAAGTCAGACGACGTCCCAGATCAACAAAGCCTTCATGTTGGAAATGATCTGGTTGTTTCAGCGGGGTCTGAGCATGTCGATCCGCGCTGGGAGCGCACCGCGGTCTCAGCAGTTGTGGGCCGTCCTTAAAGCGGCAGTAACACTCCTTAATCTGTATAATCCCCATAAAATCCTCCCTGAAAGCCATATTAATTTTCCGAATGGTGTCCACCTGGAGGTCTCTCACAGTTTCTGGAAAAAAATTGATGCAGCAAAGATCCAAATCGTTCAGACATTTATTCGCAATAAAAAAAATAGACGAGAGGGGTGGACCACTGGTCACACAAAGCCTGCTCACAGGCGAATGATGCAACCGACAGGCGTGAAAAAACTCACACATGCACACGAAGGTTCAAGCTTGGCTGATGCAATCACATGTGATTCAAATCCATATGGTTTTTTGAAAAAAATAAAAAGGTCCGATACTTTTCTCACAGACCTTGTACATTAAAGTGATGGACTTACTGAGTTTTGCAAACAAACTGAAGGTGGAGATGCCAGGTTTTGCAGCCAAATATATTAAAGGTTGCTAATTAACACATTTCTGAATAAAGGTTGATTTTTGAGATTCTGCTATTTTGTTCAGTGCACCATAACCATTTCATAACAAGAAAGAATGATTCATGGAGATGTACAACTTCCTGTGGTAAATATCCTTATTTAAAACAAAAGTGATCTGGTGGAGATACAGGGTTTTGCGCCTGAACTCTTCATATATTAATGATTTATGTAAAGTTCCCAGTGTTTTTAAAGCAGTTCTCTTTGCTGATGACACAAACCTGTTTTGTTCTGGAGAGAATTTGCAGCAATTATTGCTTGATTTGAGAACTGAAATGATAAAGTTGAAGAGTTGGTTTGACATGAACAAATTGTCATTAAATTGGTCTAAAACTAAAATGTTGTTATTTGGAAATTATAAACAGGATATACAAATACAGTTAAATATACTTGGGGTAAATATAGATTGTGTCAAGGAGAATAAGTTGTTAGGTGTGATTATTGATGATAGAATTAACTGGAAAGCGCATATTCAAAAGAAGGTTTCTAAAGGTATTGCAGTATTAAACAAGGCAAAATACATTCTAGATGGCAAATCACTACACACTCTGTATTGTGCATTGATTGTACCTTACTTGACTTACTGTGCTGACGTTTGGGGTAATATCTATAAAACTACATTACAATCATTATTCATCCTTCAAAAAAGCATTAAGAATAATTCACAATTCGGTGTTTCGGGATCATACCAATCCGTTGTTTATTAAATCAGAGATATTAAAACTTTATGATATGATTTCTTTTAAGAAATGCTTCACTGTGTACTCAAAATTTGGCACTTCCTGTTTGGGACTCGGTGTACCATGAGTGATCTTTGCGCTGAAGCTCGACCCTTTGCTTGTATTATTCTCCATGTTATATAGTTAATCCTCCCTTGTTGTAAATAGTCTCTGTCAAATGATTATTTCCTGTGATACATTATTCTTTGGCCTCTGGGTTCATGCTCTCTCACTCTCTCTCTCTATCTGGTGTCCAATTTCTGTGTCTCAACCGTGTTTCAATCAGCCTAATTGTCACAGCTGTTCCCTGTTGTCATCTTCTGTCACAGTATAATTGTTTCTCCTTGTGTTGTCCATGTTGCTGGACTTTCAATCAGCAAGCTGCATGACGTCATCAGCGCGCTGGCGACGGCTCATCCTGATGCTGTTTTTATTGTGGCTGGTGACTTCAACCAGTGCAGTTTACAGTCTGTATTCCCTAAATACATTCAGCATGTGGACATTCCCACCAGGGGAAAAACATCTTGGACCATGTTTACAGCAACATACGTGGTGCAGGCCCCCCCCCTTTGGGGACTCAGATCACATCTCTTTGTTTCTGTACCCGGCCTACAGACAAGAACTCAAGCAGTCAAACCCTGTCACCAGACAGGTTAAACTATGGACACCAGAGGCTGAGAGCACTCTACAGGACTGTTTTGCCACAACTGACTGGCATGTTTTTAGAGCTGCAGCCACCCGAGAGGACTCCTCCGTCAGCGTAGAAGACTATGCTGAGTATGTGACTGGGTATATCAGCACTTGTGTTGAGAACATCGTAGCCACCATACGAGTGAGGAAGTTCCCCAACCAGAAGCCCTGGGTAAACAGAGAGGTGCTGCACTTGCTGCATGCTCGCACTGCTGCTTTTAGATCTGGCAACAAAGCCGAGTACAAGGCTGCAGAGTACAGACTGTAGAAGGCCATAAGAGTGGCCAAGAGACAGCACAGAGGGAGGACGGAGGACTTCTACTCTAACGCTGACCCCAGGAGAATGTGGCAATGTCTGGATCACATCACAGACTTCAGGACCAGCTCCAGAACCACCGCCATCAGCTCGTCGGACAGCCTGCCAGATGACCTCAATGCCTTCTACACCCGCTTTGAGAGCCCCACCCCCACCACCTCTACAGAATACAGACACACCACGGACACTCAACCCCCCCGCCAGTCGTCACATCAGCCCAGGTACACAAAGCCTTGAGGAGCGTCCGCCCCCGGAAGGCTGCCGGGCCAGACAATGTACCACGACGCGCCCTCAGAGTATGTGCTAATGAGCTTATGAAGTGCTGTGAGAGAGTGATACTGTCCCACATTCATAACAGCATCTCAGACACCACTGACCCACTGCAGTACGCCTACATGCACAACTGGTCTATGTCAGACACCTTCGCCGCTGCCCTTCACATCTCCCTCTCTCATCTGGAAAATAAAGACTCTTACATTAGGATGCTCTTTATCGACTACATCTCCGCCTTCAACACGGTCATCCCCCACAAACTCACCCACATACTGTTAGCTCTCGGACTTCACCCCTCCCTCTGTGACTGGCTTCTCAACTTCCTGACTGACAGGCCACAGTCTGTCAGGATCGGGAGAAGGACGTCAGCCACCATCACTACCAACATGGGGACCCCACAGGGCTGTGTCCTGAGCCCCATCCTCTACACCAGGGGTGGCCAAGTTCGGTCCTTGAGAGCCACATTCCTGACACTCTTAGTTGTCTCCCTGCTCCAACACACCTGAATCCAATGAAAGGCTCATTAAAAGTCTGCTAACGAGTCTTTCATTGGATTCAGGTGTGTTGGAGCAGGGAGACAACTAAGAGTGTCAGGAATGTGGCTCTCGAGGACCGAACTTGGCCACCCCTGCTCTACACCCTGTTCACCCACGACTGTGTCGCTTCCCACCCCAACAACACCATCATCCAGTTTGCCGATGACATCACCATGATAGGACACATCACTGGTGGAGACGAGGCGGCCTACAGGAGGGAGGTGGACAGTCTGGTGACGTTGTGTGAAGACAACAACCTCACCCTCAACACAGACAAGACCAAGGAGATGATAGTGGACATGAGGAAGGAGGCCTCATTTGCTGCTGTTCATCCGAGGTCTTGAGGTGGAGAGGGTGAGGAACTTCAAGTACCTGGGGGCCCACATCAGCAATGACCTCACCTGGACATTCAACACCACACAGGTGGTGAAGAAGGCTCAGCAGGCTCACCCAAGATCCTCAGCAACTTCTACAGCTGCATCATTGAGTCAGTCCTGACCACCTGCATCACTGTGTGGTATGGCAGCTCTACTGTGTGGGACCGCAGACTTCTGCAGAGAGTGATAAGGACTGCATCTAAGATCACCAGGACCCAACAACCCTCTCTGCAGAGCATCTACCACCGCAGAGTCCACAGGAGAGCTGTCTCCATCATCAAAGACCCCACTCACCCCCAACATGGACTATTCACATTCCTCCCCTCGGGCCGCAGGTTCAGGACTGTGAGATGCAGAACCACCGGGTTGAAGAACTCCTTCTTTTTCCCACAGCCATTAGACTGTTAAACAGTTGAACCCCCCCCCCCCCCACCCCCCCACCAGGTAAGGACAGAGCCCCCACCGCTGGTCACTTTATCTTTCTATTGGACATTTACTGTATTACGGACACTTTATTTCTATTCCACTACAACACCTGTTAACTTGAGTCCATTGGCTCAATTGCACTAAATTGCACGAAACCATTTACTGCTGAATGTTGCACAAAACAGTGAATGTTGCACACTGATGCACTATCATGTACATATCATGTAGACCATCACACAGTGCATGCTTATTTTATGTTATTTCATCCCCCCCACTTATATTTAGATAATGTATACTTAGTTTTATATTATATATATATATATATATATATATATATATATATATATATATATATATATATATATATATATATATATCTATATATATATACAACCCCTGGCAAAAATTATGGAATTACCGGCCTCGGAGGATGTTCTTCAGTTGTTTAATTTTGTAGAAAAAAGTAGATCACAGACATGACACAAAAACTAGTCATTTCAGATGGCAACTTTCTGGCTTTAAGAAACACTATAAGAAATCAGGAAAAATAATTGTGGCAGTCAGTAACGGTTACTTTTTTAGACCAAGCAGAGGGAAAAAGTATGGAATCACTCAATTCTGAGGAAAAAAATTATGGAATCATGAAAAACAAAAGAATGCTCCAACACATCACTAGTATTTTGTTGCACCACCTCTGGCTTTTATAACAGCTTGCAGTCTCTGAGGCATGGACTTAATGAGTGACAAACAGTAGTCTTCATCAATCTGGCTCAACGTTCTCTGATTGCTGTTGCCAGAATCAGCTTTGCAGGTTGGAGCCTTGTCATGGACCAATTTTCTTCAACTTCCACCAAAGATTTTCAATTGGATTAAGATACGGACTATTTGCAGGCCATGACATTGACCCTATGTGTCTTTTTGCAAGTAATGTTTTCACAGTTTTTGGCTCTATGGCAAGATGCATTATCATCTTGAAAAATGATTTCATCATCCCCAACCATCCTTTCAATTGATGGGATAAGAAAAGTGTCCAAATATCAATGTAAACTTGTGCATTTATTGATGATGTAATGACAGCCATCTCCCTAGTACATTTACCATGACATGCAGCCCCATATCATCAATGGACTGTGGAAATTTACATGTTCTCTTCAGGCAGTCATCTTTATAAATCTCATTGGAACGGCACCAAACAAAAGTTCCAGCATCATCACCTTGCCCAATGCAGATTTGAGATTCATCACTGAATATGACTTTCATCCAGTCATCCACAGTCCACGATTGCTTTTCCTTAGCCCATTGTAACCTTCTTTTTTTCTGTTAGGTGTTAATGATGGCCTTCGTTTAGCTTTCTGTATGTAAATCCCATTTCCTTAGGCGGTTTCTTACAGTTCGGTCACAGACGTTGACCTCCAGTTTCCTCCCATTCGTTCCTCATTTGTTTTGTTGTGCATTTTCAATTTTTGAGACATATTGCTTTAAGTTTTCTGTCTTGACGCTTTGATGTTTTCCTTGGTCTACCAGTATGTTTGCCTTTAACAACCTTCCCATGTTGTTTGTATCTGGTCCAGAGTTTAGACACAGCTGACTGTGAAGACAACCAACATCTTTTGCAACATGCGTGATGGATTTACCCTCTTTTAAAAGTTTGATATCCTCTCCTTTGTTTCAGTTGACATCTCCGTGTTGGATGCCATGATTCATGTCAGTCCACTTGGTGCAACAGCTCTCCAAGGTGTGATCACTCCTTTTTCGATACAGAATAACGAGCAGATCTGATTTGATGCAGGTGTTAGTTTTGGGGATGAAAATTTACAGGGTGATTCCATAATTATTCCTCAGAATTGAGTGAGTCCATATTTTTCCTCTCTGCTTGGTCTAAAAAGTAACCATTACTGACTGCCACAATTATTTTTCCTGATTTCTTATAGTGTTTCTTAAAGCCAGAATGTTGCCATTTGAAATGATTTTAGTTTTGTGTCATGTCTGTGATCTGTTTTTTTTCTACAAAATTAAACAACTGAATGAACATCCTCCGAGGCCCGTGATTCCATAATTATTGCCAGGGGTTGTATATACGAGGTCTGTTAGAAAAGTATCCGACCTTATTATTTTTTTAAAAAACCATATGGATTTGAATCACGTGTGATTACATCAGCCAAGCTTGAACCCTTGTAGGCATGCAAGAGTTTTTCATGCCTGTCGGTGACATCATTTGCCTGTGAGCATGCCTTGTGGAAGGAGTGGTCCACCCCCCTCGTCAGAATTCCTTTGCCTGAGAAGTTGCTGAGAGACTGGCGCTGTGCTTGATCAAAATTTTTTTCAAAACTGTGAGGCACATCCGAGTGGACACCATTCAAGAAATTCAGCTGGTTTTCTGTGAAAATTTTAACGGCTGATGAGAGATTTTGGATTGTTTCTATCGCTGTAAGGACTTCCCACGGAGCGGGACGTCGCGCAGCGCTCCGAGGCGATGTCGTCATCCTGTTTCAAGCTGAAAACCTCTAAATTTAAGCCTCTGTTGACCCAGGACGTCGTGAGAGAACAGAGAACTTTCAGAAGAGGTCGGAATCAGCAGTTTATCCGGACATTCCACTGTTAAAGGAGATTTTTTAATGAAAGACGTGCGGACGGATTGGCCCATCGGCTCGCAGCCGGCACGGCGCGCCCGCCACAGGAAAAACACCTCCGTTGGAAGCCTTAAGGACAAGTTGGAACATGCCCTGCTGTTAAACAATTTCTCAGATACTCACTCAACTGAAAGCCACCAAAAGCCGCCTGGATTTTACAAATGGTTATCAACACGGAGCGCGACGTCCCGCTCCGTGGGAAGTCCTTACAGTGATAGAAACAATCCAAAATCTCTCATCAGCCATTAAAATTTTCACAGAAAACCAGCTGAATTTCTTGAGTGGCGTCCACTCGGATGTGCCTCACAGTTTCTGAAAAAATTTTGGTCAAGCACAGCGCCAGTCTCTCAGCAACTTCTCAGACGATGAAAATCCGACGAGGGGGCTGGACCACTCCTTCCTGTTGCCTGTTTGAACCGATCTCCTGTGTTTTTTTTTGTCCTTGGACTGTCTGTTGAATACGAATAGAGAACTTTGGACTAAAGTCATCTGTTCTGTTCTCTAAACTGAGGTCACACTGTTGTGCTCACTGTTACAATGCTTCTCAGTGTTTTACTATCCAATCACTTCGAGTTTGAATTATTACTGCACAGAGGTAATTGCAAACGGTTTACTTCAAGCATGTTCTCTGTGTTTTCATCTTCTTCCGTCTGGCAATTCGTTGTTTCTTCCTCTTACTATGGAAAAGATTTTCATGCCTTTTTGAGGGATATCTGTCCTCACAAACCATGGCTTCAGTGTTTTTCCTATTTCTGCTGTTACATATCATCCGTCCATGGGGACATTACACACAACACTGTCTGAAAAATTAATTAAAACATTACTTGATAGCCACCTTAATTAGGAATCCAGGATTTCTTTTTTGTTTAGCATGCTGCATGCTGTGAGGGTTTTATTAAGTCCACCAAGGATGTAATGCAGTGATTGGTGTTTATTTATTTGTCTGTCTGTTAGCAGGATTACGTCAAATCTACTGCACAGTTTTTCACAGATAGACGACTCTGTTAAATTTTGGAGGTGATCCGCATCTGGATTCTGGATCAAGATTTCAGTTTGTATAGGCTTTGAAGGATTACGTCAAAACTACTTCATGGCTTCTCATCAAATTTGCACCACAGATAGATATTAGGGCATGGAAGGATCCAATGAATTTTGGAATGCGGATCTGGATTGGCGCATGTCAGAAGTCTCAGATTGCTCTTGTTTATTTATTTATTTTTGGGGTGCATTTTTAATTTGTTCTGCTGTGTCAGATCAACGTATATAGCTTGGTTGTGGGGCTAGACCGATAATCGGTTGGGCCGATCATCTGCATCGGCCGATAATCCCTCTGGTGCTCTGTAGGGATAGACAGATATTCGGCGGGGCTGATAATCGGCCATTATTGAGCCGATATCGGTCTACTTGGGTGAGGCAAAGAGACTGCTGACATGTGGGTGCGTATATTTTCCATGTAGCTTTTGCGATGCTCCATCCTGCTTCGATCTACTCAGAGCTTTGTTTGTACATGAGCGGGATGAAAGCAAGTAAGTTGTTCACTGTGAGCTGTGCTTTTCAAGAGCTTTCAGCCGTAGTGTAGGCGGCACTATTGTGGAGAGGTTTATGGCTGTATTGTATTTGTTGGTTGTGTGCTTGGTGAGTATCAACTGTACAGTTCTGCTGTCTGGTCAGGAGACCTCTATATTACACCTGTGCTGCATTCACATGTTGACAAAAAACTATCATACTGTAACATTTACGGATGGGTATTAATAAGATTTATCGATTCCCACTTATCAATCCGATTCCGTATCGATGCCCTTGTTCCTCTTTTGAATTTTCTGTGTACTAAAAGTAGGCTTTACAGGTTTTTTGAGTTTTAAAGGAAATAAATATGAAATTGGTCACTGTACCCTTGATCTTTGAACATAAATAAAATCTGTGCATGGTGCGTCCTTGATCTCTGGACATAAATAGAGATAAACAAAATGTGTAGTTTTTGTCAAAAGCATTTCCTTTCAGACATTAATGGCATGACTGTCAGTCCTCACCTCTGAGCTGAGCTCAGCCAGCTGCTGCACATCAACATCAGTGTCATTCATAAAGAACGCAGGATGTCTCATTTTGGGAGGAAAAAACATTTTAGTCTGTTGTAGTTTTGTAGTTTGTTGTCTGTATTACAGTGTTTGGAAAAGAGCTGTCATTTGAGTTACAACCCCAATTCTAATGAAGTTGGGACGTTGTGTAAAATGTAAATAAAAACAGAATACAATGATTTGCAAATCCTCTTCAATCTATAGTCCAATTGAATACACCACAAAGACAAGATATTGAATGTTCAAATGATAAACGTTATTGTTTTTGTGCAAATATTGCTCATTTGAAATGGATGCCTGCAACACATTTCAAAAAAGCTGGGACAGTGGTATGTATAACACTCAATAAGCGTTTGGGAACTGAGGACACTAATGTTGAAGCTTTGTTAGGTGGAATTCTTTCCCATTCTTGCTTGATGTAGGACTTGAGTTGTTCAACAGTCCGGGGTCTCCGTTTGTCGTGTTTTGCGCTTCATAATGCGCCACACATTTTCAATGGGCGACAGGTCTGGACTGTAGGCAGGCCAGTCTAGTACCCCCACTCTTTTACTATGAAGCCACGCTGTTGTAACACGTGCAGAATGTGTCTTGGCATTGTCTTGCTGAAATAAGCAGGGACGTCCCTGAAAAGATGTTGCTTGAATGGCAGCATTTGTTGCTCCAAAACCTGGATGTACCTTTCAGCATTGAAGGTGCCATCACAGATGTGTAAGTTGCCCATGTCATGGGCACTAACACACCCCCATACCATCACAGATCTTTGTGCTGGTAACAATCTGGATGGTCTTTTTACTCTTTTGTGCGGAGGACACAATGTCCATGATTTCCAAAAACAATATGAAATGTGGACTCATCAGTCCACAGCACACTTTTCCACTTTGCGTCTGTCCATTTCAAATGAGCTCGGGCCCAGAGAAGTCAGCGGTGTTTCTGGATGTTGTTGATGTATGGCTTTCACTTTGCATGGTAGAGTTTTAACTTGCACTTGTAGATGTAGCGATGAACTGTGTTAACTGACATGGTTTTCTGAAGTGGTTCCTTGAGCCCACAAGGTTATGATCCTTTTACACAATGATGTTGGTTTTTAATGCAGTGCCGCCTGAGGGATCGAAGGTCACGGGTATTCAATGTTGGTTTGTGGTTTTACCGCTTCAGTGTAGAAAGTTCTCCAGATTCTCTGAATCTTCTGATTATAATATGGACTGTAGATGATGGAATTCTTAAATACCTTGCAATTGAATGTTGAGAAACATTGTTCTAAACTGTTAGACTATTTTTTCCATGCAGTTGTTCACAAAGTGGTGATCCTCGCCCCATCTTTGCTTGTGACGGCTGAGACTTTGGGGATGCTCCTTTTATACCCAGTCATGACACTCACCTGTTTCCAGTTAGGTGTTCTTTGAGCATTCATAAACTTCCCAGTCTTTTGTTGCCCCTGTCCCGCTTTTTTGAAACATGTTGCAGGTAGCCATTTCAAAATGAGCAAATATTTACACAAGAACATAAGGTTATCAGTTTTTAACATAAATATCTTGTCTTTGTGGTGTATTCAAATGAATATAGGTTGAAGAGGATTTGCAATCATTGTATTCTGTTTTTATTTACATTTTACACAACGTCCCAACTTCATTGGAATTGGGGTTGTAAAACAGCGATTCGCTTTGAAGTTATTATTTCTGACTGGACTCTAACTTGACTCGGGCAGAGAGCGGTAGCAGCCGCTTGGAGTGGTACAAACGGAATGGAGGGATGATTCTCGTTTCTTGCCCCACAACAAGAAGAGTCCCAGTTAGTGACTTTAATCACACAAATTGACTCACGATTTATATCTTCTGAAAAGCAGTGAAGCAGAGAACCAACGAAGCAGCGGGGTCAGAACAATTGCTTCGTTGCTTCAGCTTCAAGCACAGTAGCTGCAGAAGCGGTGATTACAGACCCGCTGCATGGTCTGCAATCAATGTAGAGAAATGATCTTTTTCCACATAAACACCTCAAAAACAATGGCCATTCTGAAGGACTGATAGGGAATTGTTAAACAAAAGGCTATTGATGTTGGTGAAAAGCAACCGGTTCTCGATACCCAACCTAGTAACATTGCTGTGACAGCAGAGTTACTGTCGTCTGCAGCGACAGATGTAGATGATGATGATGTGAGTTGTTTTTCTGTGTTACGAGCACAAAAGAAGTTCTTGAATTGAAATCTGGTAACAGAGTTTTATCATTTTTGCATGTTATATTAAAACAGGAATCTCTTCCTCTTATTATTGCTTTAAAGTTAGCCTTCTTCTGATGATCAGGTCAGGTCTGGAAACATGCAATGGTGTTACACTCTACTGCATCGACTATGCTACGGAACCAACTTTGGCACCGGATGGCAATCACCCCAGACAGCTAACCGGTCCATCCTCATGTTTTGAATGTAAACTATTGGTCTGCCACAGCAGGTAAAAACTAGGAGTGTCTTTGGCCTTTTCTGGCCACTGGGCTCTTCAGAAATGATGCACCTGTGTGCTGGACCCTGCCCAGACAAATGCATCACATGGCAAAAATGTCAGACCTGTGTTTCCTCACAATGCAAGTGAGACTTTGCATCTAAATTCAATTTATTTCAATTTCAATTTCAATTACAATGGTAAGGAAAAACTCCCCTGAGGAAGAAACCGTCAAGCAGACAGGCTTAAGGGGTGACCCTCTGCTTGGGCCATGATACAGACATAAATTACAGAAATAATTCACAGAACAATTCACAGACAAATATACAAGAATTGCTGTTGGTGCACAAATGCATAAATCTCCTTATGTAACCATTCATTTAACCCAAAGGCATTCCAGAGGTACACAAGGATCCTCTGTAGTGTGAATGTGTTTGTCTGTCTCCATGTGTTGTCTCTATGATAGACTGCCAGTCTGTCCAGGGCCTACGCTGCCTTTCACCCCATGACACTGCACTGGAATAAGCAGGTTTAGAAAATGGATGATGTCTACATTGTCTGGTGAGATGGTAGTAATAATAATTTTTCATTCTATTGCGCTTTCGGGAAAACTCTACAAAGTGCTCCCTGGATAAGGATGGCACTGCTCACATTCCCTATCTTCCTGACATTTCTTTTGCAATTACTTCCATTCTTGGACATGACATGCACGCGCGTCACAGGGTGTCACTTGTGGAGAGCGGGTGGTTAGCAGAGCGCTCTGCTTTTAACATGTCCAGTCACAGCTACCATGCCCTTATTCTCTGCTCACACTTTGATTTCACTGGTATCTGCATAAAGATTTCTCACGTTATTACTTTAAAAGCACTTCCCCAGTCATTCATTAATTTTTCTATAGCTGCTTCTCCAATTACGGTCAGAGGTGGCTGGACCCTATCCCAGAAGACAATGGGCAAGATGCAGGGCACACCCTGGGCAGGCTGCCATTCATCACAGGGCTGACACACATAGACAAACACATTCACACTCGATTCACTTGAACTTGCATGTCTTGGAGGTGGGAGGAAGCAAGCAGCATCCAAAGAGAACCCATGCAAAACATGAGGGTCATGCACACTACACACAGAAGAATCAGGTGGAAACCCACTACCTTCTCACCACTGAGCCGCCAGGCTGGCCAGGTCACCATGGCAATAGTCTGTAGTTCACTTAATATCTAAAGTTTGCCATTAACCTATGCATCAATGCATGCCGAACCATTGGGGCAGTCATTACAAATCACATCTCATCAGATCATCCATCTGTGGTTGTCAAAGCTAAGGCACCTGTGTGCAGGATCATGCCCAGAAAACACAACCACATGTCCAAAATTCCATCGTTGACGGATGTCTCTAATCTCTCACTGCTCATCTTTCATCCATCATTAAACATAAAACATTAGGTTTGTTCTTGTTGCTGCAGTGAGCACAGCAGAACATCAAGTTTCCCATCTGCTGCTTACAGCCAACATGTGAATGAAGCTTAGAAGGATGACGGGAGAATAGCATTCAGCTCAGTGATGGGACAATAACATTCAGCTGCGTGTTTCACTCCTGATCTAGCAGTGAAGACACAAACAAGCCCAGACAGGCTAACGTTATCTTGCACCCCCACATCAACAGACGGATTGGTAATCTGTGGAGTCGGATATTTATTTCTGGAGTGACTGACTGTGATGCCATATTCATCATCAACTCCCTGAAGACAGACAAACTCCATGGGCAGAATTATCTTCATGGTGAACCACGCATCAGGTTGAAATTTGTATTTATGAAAAGGTTTCAAACACGTTCGAGGTTAAATCTTTTGTTATTTCCGTGTAAAAGTCTAAATGTGTTGTGTGTTGGGGGTTGGTGGCTGGATGTTTGGTGTTCTTTTCTTTTCTTTGCTCTTCAGGTGGCATGGAAACTGATTTGTCTGTGGAGAAGGTGCTGGCTGAAGAGTCCTCACCCTCATCAACATCATGTGTGCACCTGTGACTGGTGCTCACATGCAACCTTAAAGACTTTCAGCTGAAGCAGATAATTGGATTGGCGTTCTGCATTTAAGGCATGTGTGATTCAAGCAGAACTGCCGGGAACTCGACCTTGTGATGTTCGTTGTGAGACGCTGAGGACCGCGCCTGGGGTTGACATATCGAGCCCGTGAGGCAAGGAAGGGTGAGGACACTTGCTGTCAGCACACATTAAAGGTGATTAAGTGTTTGACTAATTGTTGATAGTAACTTGGTGTTTTGTTATGCAGTATACTGGAATTGTGATGAGAATTGTGCAGTTTGCTTCTCACTGCTGTGGCGTGCGGATAAGTGATCCTCCACTTGTTGTGAGAAGCTGCTCATTTGCATAAAGTTAAAAATACAGACCTGAATGTGTTGCTGATAGCGTGTGTCTTTTGAAAGATATGGTTGTAACTGCTGACTTACCTCACCTCTTTCTTTGCTTCACAGAGAGTCAGTTTGTCGTGTCCACCTGGGGGGTGTTTGTCTGGTGGGTAGTTGGGTCCAGGAACGCCGGGCTTCTATCCTTTTGGGCGCTTAAAGAGCGTGCCAACAGTCACTCCACCAGAAGGACGTTGTTTTTCAGTTTTGTACACATTATTATGCACAGGTGAAAATAAATTGTTTCTGTGTTGGAACCAGCTTTCTGGTTATTTTAGCGCTGGGTTCTGTCTGACGCAGGTCCGCTCCTCAACCTCGCGTCGACACATAACAAATGTTTAGATTGAAAAGAAAAGTTTACTGTTTTCTGAGTGCAGAGGTTAGACAAAGTCACTGTAATGTCTTTACACTATAATTCTCAAGTTTTCTTCCAGCACTTGAGACGGCTCAGCACAGGCTGTCCATGTGTTGGTCATGTATGGTTGGCATCACTGAGAGTGTTCTGAACCTGGCCAACCTTTGTGAATCTGTCCTCTCCCAAATTTCCCAAAATTCCTGTATATTCGTAATGTCAATTGTGTTCGTAGCATGGCCCAAACAGAGGGTCGCCCCTTTGAGTCTGGTCTGCTTGAGGTGTCTTCCTCAAATCATCAGAGGGATTTTCCCTTGCCACTGTCGCCTGTGTGCTTGCTGTTGGGTTGGTAAGGTTAGACCTTACCTGTGTGAACTGCCTTGAGGCAACTTTGTTGTGATTTGGAGCTATATAAATGAAGTAAATTGAATTGTCTCACCCCCTCACTCTGTTACTGTTTTTGATGACGTTTGTGTGTCCGTGGGCAAGATAACGCAAAACAGCTGAATCAATTTCCTTCAAACTTGGTGGGAATATTACTTGACCTATATCTAGAGGTGATTAGATTTTGGAATGGTTTGGTCAAAGTTTAAGGAAAACATGGTCTGAAAAATTAGCGAGCAGGACCCGGTTTCATAAAGCAATCTAATCTTTCAGTCTACTAAACTTAGACGACTACAGTTAGTCGCCCAACATTATCCGTTTAATCACCGTTTCACATTGAGGCTTAAACTTGTAGATTAGCCATCTTACATCAGTTAACAGTTTTCATGGGTATAACGGCCTCGCACGTGCCGTTGCCAAGATACGGCTCCAATGTGCCGGAATGTTTACTTACGGGTTCGTTGTTGTCATGAACTATCCAGCCTTTGCTTCATTCACTGGCTTTATTAACATTTATGGACCCATACGAACTGCAGAACAACGTGCTTAGCTCTTAGCCTAGCAGTTTCACGCTTCAGTTTCTTTTTCTACACTTCTGTCAAGCCTTTTTGTGCATACAACATTGCTCATTGTAACAGTGTCACCCGGTGGCTTGTATGAGAACTGTCACAAACACATCATGACAGTCGTCTGCTGCAACCATTGGCCAAAAGCAGAGAAGTTCTCCTTCTGGAGGAATACATGCAGTCGAGGTTTCAGAATTCTTTCCTCAAAAGCAAAACTGCTTCAAAAATGCCCTCTTACTTCAGAGAATGCTTTTAGCTCCTAAAAATAAAAGCAAGCAACAGTCATGTTTGTTCACTTGACATTATTGCTCTATTTATTCCTCTGTTATTCAGATTTAAATCCTTCTCGTGATCTTTTGTTGAGCCATAAGCGTGCCATATCAGATCCGATATCCTATTTCCCTCATTAGTACAGGATGATTACCATTTTGGTTGACTCAATTAGAGCAATTCCCTCGAGCATAAAAGGTAAATTAAGATAATAGCACTTGTTGTTTGGCCCTGCCTTTTCCTGGTAATTAGTGTTACTGTGAGCACCAGATAAGTCTGTAATGGTGTTGATAATAGTAATAGCTTTGCTTATGGCATATGGCATTATTGAAAGAGGGAAAACCAGCAGCAGTTTAGACATTTAATGGAATGCAAATGAAAGTAAAGCTTTGGCTGAATTATGGAGATGCATTATTATCATTGTAATTTATTTTTAATCAGTTAACTTCTGCAAAACAGCAGAGCATCAAGGGGAAACATAGATTAGCCCTAAAAGGCAAAAATGGAGCAAATACTTTCCTAAACATGATTATTTTATGATGTAATGTGGGTGCAATATGAGGACCTCCAGGAATAAAACTAAGTGAGTTTTAAGGTGTTCCAGCTCTGAGGCATCATATACACATAAAATCACTGTATGTAAATTCTGTTTTAACTTGTAAATACTAACTTAGCATATTTTTTTGTCAAAACTGTATTTAAACAAAATTTGATATATATGCTGAAACTTTGTCAGGGTGACAGTATCATGCCACATGTAAGGTAAGAAGTAATTAAATTCAATATATTAAATTTATTTCATTTATATAGCACCAAATTACAACAAAGTTACCTCAAGTCACTTCACACAAGTAAGATCTAACCTTACCAACCCCCAGAGCAAGCACACAGGTGGCAATGGTAAGAAAAAAACTCCCTCTGATGATTTGAGGAAGAAACCTCAAGCAGACCAGACTCAAAAGGGGTGACCCTCTGCTTCAGCCACGCTACAGACACAATTGACAATACAAATATACAGGAAATTGTCAGACTCCATGCTGGTGTCCAG
This sequence comes from Thalassophryne amazonica, assembly GCF_902500255.1. Classification (NCBI taxonomy): domain Eukaryota; kingdom Metazoa; phylum Chordata; class Actinopteri; order Batrachoidiformes; family Batrachoididae; genus Thalassophryne; species Thalassophryne amazonica. The sequence goes on from NC_047105.1 coordinate 10,489,605, forward strand.
GACGGGAGGCTGGCTGGGGAGGGGAGGGGGACGGTTCGGGTCCACAGATCCCATCTATTTCATGACCAGTATAGAAGTAAGTCCTATACTGGCCCTAAAGCCCAATGAACTGGTGATGATTACCCACTGTAGCGCCATGGCCTCGATTCAGCCCTGATTAAATAAAATATATTAATCCTCTCTCAACCACAAAAACCCACTGGAGACAGAGACTGCGTTTCCTAAGTCATCTGGAAATCTTCAGATAAGTTTTGGAGATGTCCCCTGATGGTCCAACACTGCTTCGCAGAGGAAAAAAACAAAGTTCTTCAAAGAGAAGCCCTCGTTTTTATCAGTGAATTTTCGGTCATTATGAATTACATGACATTATAATGGCTTCATGTCAGAATCTGAGCTTCTCCACGCCAGGAAAACCCAAACTTTATGATCAAACTAAGGCAGGAACCTCTCAAGACTGCAAAAACTCCCCCCACGACAAGATGGGGCCATAAATCTTTGAGTCTCCACAACTAACTACTTTCTTTGTTTAAAGCAAAGAAAAGACCTTTGGTTTGAAATAAAAATTTAGATCAGTATTTTTTTCATTTATAGCTAAAGACGTATAAGGTTGTTTGCATTTATTATTCAAACAAAGTGCTTTGCATGTAATCATTCCAGTTTATTGACATTTGCTCATTTTAACTGATGTGTGTGTGAGACCTTTCTGCAGCATCTAAAATGTTGAGATTGAAGTATTCTGTTTATCCAAAGGATGTGTGTAAGTGACGCTGAATAATGTGTCCATTTGAGTGTCTTAGAATAATAGTATTTCAAATGAATTAATGTGTTTAAATAGTTGAATCATTTCCATCTGCCCTCTGAGGACATGAAGTTTTCTGCAAAGTTACACACCCTAAATGGGTGGAGTTTGACGTCAGTCCCCCTTTAAGAAGTTAGAACAGAGCCTTGCTCGTCCCTTCTGCATCCTTCTTCTGCCTCTTCTACCTTCTTCTCTTTTTGCTTTCTTCTTTGTAAATGCTTAAATCATAATTTTTGGGCCCAGGCCCCATTGCTAAGCTAAGCTACCATGTGGCACTCATTCATTCATTCTTTCCTTTTGACAAAGATTTAACCTGACGCTTTAAGGTGCATCAAGCCTTTTGAATTTTTAAGAGAACTTCCGAGCTGAGCTTTTCAAATTAAGAGCAAATTTACAGAAAAGCGACTTCTTTTCATAATTTTCAACTCTCTTAAAGTTTTACTTTTTCTAAATTCACAAAGACTTTAATGCGGCTCTAACAATTTTTAAAGCTACTAGGAACCATTTTCAACAAACACCTTCTACCTCTGGGTTCCTGCAAACTGACAATGAAGCTGATTTCAAACCTGCATGCCAGCAGCTAAGGCAGGTAAAGCCAGCTGACACAAGCCCTGGGATCACTCGGGGATACCGTTTGGTTAACCCCTCTGACCCAAGTGAGCTCACGCTGCCCAGAGCAGAAATATCGACGATGGACGGACCGTCCAAGCAGCTTTTCAACAGCAGCTAATTGACCCAATCCCGGCTCCATAAAAGATGCTTGTTGTCAATGGATATAGGTGGCTCCTTGTTCTTTAACATATTCATATTTAATATTTTTCTTCATAACTGGCTTCAAAATTCGTCACTAAATTCCAGTCAGATTTATTTCTTAAAGTTTTAAGCTGTATCTCTATTTCTTAGAACGTCTCATGAGTGAGTAAGAAAATTGTTTCCATGAATGAACTTATTTCTAATCACTGTCCAGAAAATGCCAGTAAAATGTTAATTTCTTGTATAAATTGTAAATAAATTGTAAATATTTTCTGTTCTGGCTTATTTTGTGTACAGAAGGAAACTCTTATCGAATCATGTAGAATTCATGACTTTCAGATCAGAGATTGATTAAATTAAGTCGAGACGGATTAATTAATTTGAGACTGATGAATTAATGTTTAAATTATAGTACCTATGCTATATAAAATAAAAAATAGGTGGTGCCCCAATTACTAATTAAATAATAAGTATTAAACCCTAAATTAATTAATTAAATTAAATTAAATAAATTAATTTGGTGACCTGTTATATGGGGCCTAGTCCAATCTAATTCAATTTGGGAGTTTAACTACTTATTCACTATAAATTGCTACATGCCTCTGGTTCCCCGTGTGTGGGCGATTCAGTAATAAAAATTATTCCATAAATAAACATCACATATTTATGGTGCCCGCGTGTGGAGGCTTTATTATTAAAACTGTTACACATCTATTGATACTCCCGTCTGGAGGCATAAAGATTTAAACAAAAACATTACATATTTATGGGTCCCCGTTGTGAGGCCTGAATATCTGTAAAAGTGTCTCAAATGAATAAATAAATAAATAAAATGTTACACCACTGATACCACAAAACGAAACCAATGAGAGTCTGTTTGCCCTATTGAGATATCCCATAATCCCTTGCGCGCCAGAGATTCACTCTTTTAATTCATGTTATTAGTAATTGGAGTGGGCCGCGGCCTCAACTTTACCTAAATTCTGGGTCTTTTAGTGAAGCTTAGGGCTAGCGGCCGGCGATCACTTTAGTATTTCTCTGTTTTTCTTGTTGATTAATGGTTGCAAATTATACAGTATTTTTTGTCTTTCTGATGCCTGATTCTGTTTTTTCTCTGTTTAAGGTGCAGCTCCATCCAGAGATGGGAGTTGTATTTGTGGTGGCAACCCTCCTGTCCTGTGCACCAACAGCAATTCTTGTATATTCGTCCGTGAATTGTTTCTGTGAATTGTTTCTTTAATTTATGTTTGTAGCATGGCCCAAGCAGAGGGTCACCCCTTTGAGTCTGGTCTGCTTGAGGTTTCTTCCTCAGAGGGCGTTTTTCCTTACCACTGTTGCTCTGGGGGTTGGTAAGGTTAGACCTTACCTGTGTGAAGCACCTTGAGGCAACTCTGTTGTGATTTGGCGCTATATAAAGGAAAATAAATTGAAATTGAAAATTGAATTGAAATTGAAACTTATGTACATGTGATTCCTTAGATTTTTATTTTGTTTGTTTTTAAAAGTTTTGCAAAAATCTAAACCAAAAATAAACTTTTTCACATTGTCATTATGGGGTATTGTGTGTAGAATTTTGAGGAAAAAAGTTTCATCCATTATGGAATAAAGCTGTAACATAAAATGGAAAAAGTAAAGCGCTGTGAATACTTTCCAGATCTGCTGTCGATCCAACACACAATTAAGGCAAATTAAGGGGCCTCCTCAGAGATGTAACTGGTGGTGCATGTTGCTTGATTCAGTGACCTCAAAACCTTACGTGCATTAACTGGCTCTCATCAGCTTCATCATGTCGTTTTCCATCCAAAGAATAAATGACCTGATAGATTAATTTCTTTCAAATGAGTATTCTGTACCTCTTTGCTCTGTAATGACAGGAAGTTTTGTTAATTCTGTGCATAACCTCAAGAGTTGCTCATTCACTGATTTTTGCTCCTTCAAGGACCATAATGGCCATTATGTGGTTTTATAATGTATGATATTGGCTACCATTTTTAAACATAAAGAACACTCATTAAAAAATATTTTCCAGGCTTCCTTGGTTCTACTGAGTTGATGCAGGGATTTAATCAGGGCCATTAACTTGTTACTTTACACAGCTGTAACCTGTGTAAAGGACCAGAGCTGATTGGTGATCCATCTGGATGGTTTGACACACAGTGAAGTCTCTGGTGCTCTGCTTTGCTGCATCCATAATACCACAGAAACAGTAACCCCCCCCCCCAAGCAGACAACTGGTCTATTCCCTCATCTTTAAAATAACCATTTATCTGCCATAGAAAGTGAAAAGCGGGCATCCCATTGGCCTTCTCCAGCTACTGGGGTCTTCAGTACCCGGGCACCTGCGTGCTGGATCATGCACAGAGAAACACCACATAGTCAGAATGTTGTAGCTGACACTGCCTCGCCATGCAAGTGGCACTCATCTTAATCTCTCTTAGTAACCCCTCATTTGGTACACGTTTGTTTTTGTTATTGTATTATTTTTCTGTTGTTTTCTTTCTTCCTTGGGTTTTATGTTGGGGATTTTTCTGGTCTGGTGTTTGGTGTTGGGCATGTCCCTCCTGTCCTCCCTCCCTCCTGCTTGCCATGCCCCCCGCTCCTAATCACTCCCTCTTTATTTGTTGCACCTTTTCCCTCACCTGGTTGCAAAATTGTTGTCCCTTGTTGTCTTTTGAGTGTTTTTCCCTCTGAGTGTCTAGTCTTGTTTGCGTTCCAGTGTTTCTGACTTACCTGCCTGTTTTATGGACTCTGATCTCCGCCTTCAGATTCTTTTGCTTGTAATGGCCAAATGGTAAATGGACTGCATTTATATAGCGCTTTTCCATCTGCATCAGACACTCAAAGTACTTTACACGTCAATGCCTCACATTCTCCCCGATGTGAGGCTGCTGCCATGCAATGCACCCCCTACACATTGGGAGCAACTAGGGGATTAAGGACCTTGCCCAAGGGCCCTTAGTGATTTTCCGATCAGGCTGTCCCAGCCTTTTCGTGTACTTTACTCTGCTCAAACTGTCATTAAACCCTGTCAAACATACATGTCTGTATCCTGAAATTGTGTCCTACCACTTTGACAATGCAGTATTGGAGGTCTACAGACAATTCCTTTGACTTCATGCTTGGTTTGTGCTCTGACTGTCGACTCTGGGACCTTATATGTAGACAGGTGTGTGTCTTTTCAAATCATGTCCAATCAGCTGAATTTACCCCAGGTGGACTCCAGTTAAGCTCTAGAAACATCTCAAGGATGATCAGTGGAAATAGGATGCACCTGAGCTCAATTTTGAACTTCATGGCAAAGGCTGTGAATACTTATGCAAATGTGATTTCCTAGTTTTTTTTTTATTTTATTTCATTAAATTTGCAAAAATCTCAAACTTTTTTCACATTATCATTATGGGGTATTGTGTGTAGAATTTAGACAAAAACTGAATTTCATCCAATTTGGAATAAAGCTGTAAAATAAAATGTGGAAAACGTGAAATGCTGTGAATACTTTCTGGTTTTATTCTGGTTAGTATTTAATTCTTAACACAATTTACTGTTGATTAGTTGCTGCTTTTCTTTGTTTTTGCTGAATCATTGTTGTATTTTGACTTTTGTAGGTCAGAGTATGCGTGTGCATTTTGAACAGATTATTTTCTTTCAGTACCGTATTTCCTCATTTAATTTTATTTTAATGAACTAAGCATTTCACGCATGTAGCCATGTCATTTCTGTAAACGGATTAAATTTATGACTCACGCTCAGAAACAGACTTGTCACGGTGCCTTAATGTTGCGTTAACCTCTCGGATAAACGTCTCCTGCATTTCCATGAAGCTGCACAATGGAACCACACTGCTGATTTCCACAGCTCCACTTTAGCAATAATTGATATTCATGACGTGCATTCTTACAGCTGCCAGTTAAATTCAGTTTAAGCAGAGTCGTGGCAGCGACTGTTTTAACCTGCTCGGGTACGTCTGTCATATTTAAGTCAAGAAAGATCAGTCAATGCAAACTTTGCATCAAACTGAACAATGTTCTCCTGACTGACTCAGATCATTCTTTTAACTCGTTGCATCTTGCAGGTTGGCCATGATTATTTTTATATATCATTACCCTGATCACATTAGCACATCTTACTGACAGCTGGGATGAAAATAACATTTGGGCTGAGTTGTGGTCACACAGCCTGCAGGGAGATGATCAACTTGCACCAGTGAAGGGCGAAAAAGAACATGTTCAGTGATATTGCCACTGTGTTTATGGCAATCTGCCATGTGGCATTTGTGCTCAGGGTCACTCCCCGTGGTGTCTGAGTGCAAGAAGTATTTGTGGAGATTATTGCCTCCGCATGGAGGCAGTAAGCAGCGTGCAGCATGTTAAAACCTGCTGACTGCATGCTTCTGAACCCGACATCCAAACCCACACATCCAAATGATCTTCTTATGGCCTCGGACAGTGGACTCATCTCTGTGCTTGTTCTGTTAGACCTCAGTGCTGCTTTTGATACTGTTGACCATAAAATTTTATTACAGAGATTAGAGCATGCCATAGGTATTAAAGGCACTGCGCTGCGGTGGTTTGAATCATATTTGTCTAATAGATTACAATTTGTTCATGTAAATGGGGAATCTTCTTCACAGACTAAAGTTAATTATGGAGTTCCACAAGGTTCTGTGCTAGGACCAATTTTATTCACTTTATACATGCTTTCCTTAGGCAGTATTATTAGACGGTATTGCTTAAATTTTCATTGTTACGCAGATGATACCCAGCTTTATCTATCCATGAAGCCAGAGGACACACACCAATTAGCTAAACTGTAGGATTGTCTTACAGACATAAAGACATGGATGACCTCTAATTTCCTGCTTTTAAACTCAGATAAAACTGAAGTTATTGTACTTGGCCCCACAAATCTTAGAAACATGGTGTCTAACCAGATCCTTACTCTGGATGGCATTACCCTGACCTCTAGTAATACTGTGAGAAATCTTGGAGTCATTTTTGATCAGGACATGTCATTCAAAGCGCATATTAAACAAATATGTAGGACTGCTTTTTTGCATTTACGCAATATCTCTAAAATCAGAAAGGTCTTGTCTCAGAGTGATGCTGAAAAACTAATTCATGCATTTATTTCCTCTAGGCTGGACTATTGTAATTCATTATTATCAGGTTGTCCTAAAAGTTCCCTAAAAAGCCTTCAGTTAATTCAAAATGCTGCAGCTAGAGTACTGACGGGGACTAGAAGGAGAGAGCATATCTCACCCATATTGGCCTCTCTTCATTGGCTTCCTGTTAATTCTAGAATAGAATTTAAAATTCTTCTTCTTACTTATAAGGTTTTGAATAATCAGGTCCCATCTTATCTTAGGGACCTCGTAGTACTATATCACCCCAATAGAGCGCTTCGCTCTCAGACTGCAGACTTACTTGTAGTTCCTAGGGTTTGTAAGAGTAGAATGGGAGGCAGAGCCTTCAGCTTTCAGGCTCCTCTCCTGTGGAACCAGCTCCCAATTCAGATCAGGGAGACAGACACCCTCTCTACTTTTAAGATTAGGCTTAAAACTTTCCTTTTTGCTAAAGCTTATAGTTAGGGCTGGATCAGGTGACCCTGAACCATCCCTTAGTTATGCTGCTATAGACGTAGACTGCTGGGGGGTTCCCATGATGCACTGTTTCTTTCTCTTTTTGCTCTGTATGCACCACTCTGCATTTAATCATTAGTGATCGATCTCTGCTCCCCTCCACAGCATGTCTTTTTCCTGGTTCTCTCCCTCAGCCCCAACCAGTCCCAGCAGAAGACTGCCCCTCCCTGAGCCTGGTTCTGCTGGAGGTTTCTTCCTGTTAAAAGGGAGTTTTTCCTTCCCACTGTAGCCAAGTGCTTGCTCACAGGGGGTCGTTTTGACCGTTGGGGTTTTACATAATTATTGTATGGCCTTGCCTTACAATATAAAGCGCCTTGGGGCAACTGTTTGTTGTGATTTGGCGCTATATAAAAAAATTGATTGATTGATCCCCACATCGATGTAATACAGAGTTTTATTAATAGTCAGCCTGTTGAAATGAGACCCACATTTGGATGAGATCTTTAATTCAAGACTCATTGCTCACTTCTTCCCCTTACGATTGTCTCAGTTCTTTGAACTTGTGACCATGTTTCACTGAAATGTCATTTTTTCTTATCATAATAATAGCGGTAATTTGTGTATATTGTCCTTTAAGTGAAACATTTTCAGTGTGGTCAACATAACGCATCAGAATCCTGCATCCATAAGAACAAATAAAACATACAGACCAGCAGACATAATTAAAACTAAATAAATCCACCAAACAAATAGGTTTCAAGATTTGCTTTAAAAGAATCGATGGAAGCAGACTTTCTAATTACAACAGGCAAACTGTTACGCAACATAAGAGCAGGGTAGGCAATGGCTCTGAAGCCTGCTGACTTCTTTTTAACCCTGGGGACACAAAGCAATCCTATATTCTGTGACCACCGAGCAAGAGAAGGCACATAAGGTTTTAACAAGTTCAGCAACATAGGCAGTTGCATGAACATGAAGAGCCTTATAGGCCAGCAGTAAAACCATGAAATCTGCTCTTACATTCACAGAAAGCCAGTAAAGGGAAACCACAACAGCTGTGATGTGATCAAATTTTCCAGTCTTAGTCAAAGCAAGCCAACTGTGAACTTTTTGTTTTTCATTTCTGCTTTTCTGGTAATCAATTACTTGTGTTTATATTTTGTCTTCTAGTGTAAAACCCTTTGAAATATGTGATATGAAAAGACTTTATATATAAAATTATTCTTACTATTACTACTACAGCTGCTTATTATTATTATTATTATTGTTATTGTTGTATATTATTGTTATTGTTATTATAAATGATAAAATAGCAAATGACAGTATGGCCCCTGGTAATATGTTCTACGTTCTCATTTTTGTGCATGTATGTGGAGTATATGCATTTTAAGTAAACAATATTTTAAATAAATACAGTGACATCCATAATTATTTGAACTTTGAAACAAACTTTGTGTTGTTTTCTCTTTCCACCACCACAGTGAAGTTGAAATGAAATAACAGAATTTCAGCTCCAGTTTGCCAGAAGCAAGACTAGAATTTAGGTTTGATCCATTTTCTTTCAGGAAAATCCTTTTTGTTGCAACTCCACCACAAAGCCATATAACTGTTGATCCAACAGACAAACGTTGTACTGTACACAGTTTCAAATTACCGCCACAGAAGCCTTTAACGTCTTTGGAACTGTCATGGGTGTCTTGGTGGCTTCCCTAATGAGTCTCTTTCTTGCAGTTTTTTAGAACTGCCTACTTTAGACCAATTTATCTTACATTGCCATATTGTTTGTGTTTCATAATGCCTGAGGTAAATGAAGTTGAAAACATATTCAGCAGCATGGAAATGTTCATGTATCCATCCCCTGACTTGTCCAAAGAAAACTGGCTATGATGATTTATCCTTATATTGATTTTGTGGTGTGAATTTTTTTTTTTTGTAACCTCTTAGTTTACAATGTCTTAAGGATTCAAATTATGAATAATTCAGGGCGTGGCCACTTTGAGTGACAGCTCTCCGAGCCAAGAGTTCAGACTCGGAGCATTGTGATTGCTAGCTGCTGTGGTGGGCTGTGTCTGTTGTCTTGAGCATTTTACTACATATCTGTAATAATGTGGCTCATTGTGCAGTTAATTGTCCTCATAGATCACCTAAGACGTGTGTTGCAATATTTGCACTTTGTGAAATTTTTGTCTGATGTGCTGTTATATGCTAATGGTGTTTGCACTTTTAGCAGGTGCAGTTAATCCGCAACGACTGAGGAAATGATAGGGTCATAATTTTTAACGCCCACACCAAATTGGTATAAGAACCATGGAACCCGTGATCCACCTCTTTATCCAAATATGGGTTAGTCCTGATGCAAGGGAGTAAACACTGCCAATATGGCACCTGCAGCAGCAATTTTTGGGCTTCAGAACAGCTCTTTGTCGTCTTTATAGTAAACCTGTAGGTGACGTCACAAAGGGTTTATCCCGTATATATGGTTTTTAGGTTACATGCTTTTTAACCATTCTTCGATAGCTGTGTGTTAATGTTTGAGGGGCTGCAGGCCGTTTCTGCCCACATTCAGCTCTCAAAGCATTTTCTGAATCTTGTGAAAATGAGTGAAACCTTAAACAGCATTATGAGTTTTCAGATCGTCTACCCAGAGATGATTGCTGCTCTTATTAAGGTGGTCATACTGTCCGGGCTGCGTCTCTCAGCGCAGTGTTGTGCTCGCTGTCACTATCACACGTGGGCTCTGATCCGAACAGTGAAAACTAAAAGCCGCAGCGAACCATAGGGTGGTACTAGCCATTAGCATCTGGCGCTGTGGCGTTGTCGCTGAAGAGTCGTCAGAGAACGCTTCATCCTTTCCACAGACATTTCACTGTTTCAGAATTGACTTCATCTGCTCAGTGCATCTGCTGTTGTGCCAGCGTCTCTCTCTCTCTCTCACAAGCTGTGATTAATGTGTGATTAATGCTGTGTTTTCGCCGACATTAATTACGCCTCAATGACTTAACGTGCAGCTCCTTTTGGCCAGCATATGCTACAAGCTTTGAACTTAATCATATTCAGCAGTATTCATGGATTTTCACATGAAGAAGTGCATCGTACTTTGTTACCCGTGTGCTGTATAGTCAGGTATTATTGTCACATAAATGTCACAGTTTCACAAACATTTTGAATTTACTGCATTTCCGTAGCACTTGTCCATCTTAGGCAAACGATCAAAGCACTTTACAGTAATACATCAAATTTCACACATATTATATATATATATATATATATATATATATATATATATATATATATATATACACACACACACACACACACAAATGTAAGGCAATCGTCTGGTCACTCGTGCCAACGTGGAGGTTAAGGACTTTGGACCTGATTTACTAAGTGCCATATAATGAGTGCTGAATTGCACAGCCTTTCCAGACTTTTAGACTTTGGGATGGAGAATGACAGCGGGTGGAAACAGTATGCAAATGAAGATTTTGTGTGTGCTAATGAGTGTGAAAATAAAATTCAATCAGCTACTTGCAGGTATGCACGTTGTGCTCAATTATAGGTCATTTCTGCCACATAACTGAACTTGTTCACATACTAGAAATAAATAAATAAATGAAAAAAATTTCAAACAAATCTGTTATATCAGATATTTCAATTCAATTTCAATTTTTCATTTATGCAGCACCATATCACAACAAAGCTGCCTGAAGACGCTTCACACGACTAAGGTCTAACCTTACCAACCCCTAGAGCAAGCAGACGGGCGACAGTGGTAAGGAAAAACTCTCTCTGATGATGTTGAGGAAGAAACCTCAAGCAGACCACACTCAGAGGGGTGACCCTCTGCTTAGGCCAATCTAAGAGTTACAAGGTTTTTATAAAGTTTATACCAAGCTGAAGAAACAGGAAAGACAAAGACCAGAATAGCATCAAAACAAAGAGCATTTATTGAGATGAGTACACAGTCATTGGCAGAGGGTCATCCAGTGCCTTGGGATTTAGGGCCAGCGTCCATCTATCACGTCTTCATGTAGGAGTACATTACAAATGCAGGTTGCAGTGTGCTGCGTCAGCTTCAGCCAAAGCATCACATGGTCAATCCAGTGCCCTGTGGTATGCAGCTGTCATCCTTGTGGATGCCGTCAGTGCCTTGGACAGAGAGAAAAAGAGCAGAATCAGTCCCGAAATAACTGCAGCTGAGGTGTGAGTTCACCAGCAGTAAATCAACTGGGAAACACAAACAGACTCAGAATTTAGATGAAGATGAAGTGAGACCGAGACCTGTTCCATTGCTAATAAGATGAGCTAAAGGGATAAGAAACATAGTTCCATACTATGCCAGTATGCTAACCATACGAGAGAGAGAATAGATGCGTCTTAAGTCTGGACTTGAAAGTCTCTACAGAATCTGACTGTTTTATTTGTTTATTTATTTGTATGTCTGCAGTGAGATCATTCCACAGAACAGGAGCACGATAAGAGAATTCTCTGTGACCCACAGACTTTTTATTCACCCTAGGGACACAAAGTAGTCCTGCGTCATGATAATGAGGCCGGTACATAGGGTGTAATTAGTAGGGCTGTGAAAATTCCGTGGATCTGCGAAATTCTGTGGATTTCACTGGGGGGGTGTTAGTATTTTACTCTGTAATCGTGATCGTTACTGAGTTTTTAAAATGTCTATCGCAAAGTCTTCTCTTTTTTTACAACATTGTGCAAGTTTTATGAGTCCACAGACACTGATCTGTGTGTTACAGATACAAATCAGTGTCCTCGGATCTGCGGAGCTTGAAGGAGAAAATCCCTCTGTCAAAGCCTGGCTGTTGCGACAGTTGTCGTAAAGCGGGACTGGTTGGTTGCTGCTGCGATGCTGTGTGACTCCTGTGAGACGCTTAAACTAAACGTAGCATGTGGACATTGCAAACCTTTCGAGCTCTCAAGTTTTTAAAAGAAGATTGTGCAGCATGTCTGTGTCACGGACCGACGTCGGAGAGAGGGGAGATGGCGAGAATGACAGTTTGAAAAAGTCTGATAAGGACAAGAATCTGTGACTTCATCAACATACCTGAAAGATATAAGAAACAGGAAAAGTGAATTGTGCACTCAAGAAATGGCAAGAATTTTTCTCTCTGAAAAATAAACATTGTGCTGCTGTTCAAACAGGATTTTTGAAAAGATTGTGACTTTTTATTCATTAATCTTAACTTTCTTTCATTGGAAAAAAAGACTGTGGCTATAATGGATTCACATGAATTTACACAAGAATGTAATTGAGTTTTTATTAATGTAGACTTTTTTCATGTGAAAAAGGGACTGTGGCTTTGAGTGGATTTACAGGAATTTACACAAGAATGTTGCTTTTTTTTACTATAAGGTATGTTATTGATATTTTTCAAAATACTCTACAAGCTTTAGCTGTGGTTTTTTAACAGTTATTTCAGTCTTCATGAATTTCATGTAGTTTAATTGTTCTGAGTTAATGCATCATTTGGTTTACAATTAAAAGGAAAATCATTCCAGGTCCTACAACCCCTGGCAAAAATTATGGAATCACCGGCCTCGGAGGATGTTTATTCAGTTGTTTAATTTTGTAGAAAAAAAGCAGATCACAGACATGACACAAAACTAAAGTCATTTCAAATGGCAACTATCTGGCTTTAAGAAACACTATAAGAAATCAGGAAAAAAAAATTGTTGTAGTCAGTAACGGTTACTTTTTTAGACCAAGCAGAGGGAAAAAAAATACAGACTCATTCAATTCTGAGGAATAAATTATGGAATCACCCTGTAAATTTTCATCCCCAAAACTAACACCTGCATCAAATCAGATCTGCTTGTTAGTCTGCATCTAAAAAGGAGTGATCACACCTTGGAGAGCCGTTGCACCAAGTGGACTGACATGAATCATGGCTCCAACACGAGAGATGTCAATTGAAATAAAGGAGAGGATTATCAAACTCTTAAAAGAGGGTAAATCATCACGCAATGTTGCAAAAGATGTTGGTTGTTTAGTCAGTTGTGTCTAAACTCTGGACCAAATACAAACAACATGGGAAGGTTGTTAAAGGCAAACATACTGGTAGTCCAAGGAAGACATAATTTTTTCCTCAGAATTGAGTGATTCCATATTTTTTTTCCCTCTGCTTGGTCTAAAAAGTAACCGTTACTGACTGCCACAATTTTTTTTCCTGATTTCTTATAGTGTTTCTTAAAGCCAGAAAGTTGCCATTTGAAATGACTTTAGTTTTGTGTCATGTCTGTTATCTGCTTTTTTTTCTACAAAATTAAACAACTGAATGAACATCCTCCGAGGCTGGTGATTCCAGAATTTTTGCCAGGGGTTGTACTTCCACGTCATATTCTGTTATTTCAACATGATCATTGACAGTTCGAATGAAAGGTTGAATACAGGGTCATTTAAATATCCTCTAATTTTGAGATTTTTTTGTTCCAGGAGATGCTGAAAATGTATCATTAGATAAAAAAATAATTTGGTTTCTGGGATCCCACGGGGCCCGAGACCCCAGCTTCGGGGGGCCCTATTCCCCCCACACCCCCTTCAAATTTTCCTTAGATTTCACAATTTTCATTTCACAGCCCTGCATTAGGTCAGGTAAGTAGCAAGATGCTAGTCTGTGAATAATTTTAATAAGTTAGTAACAGAACCTTAAAATCTGACTGCACAGAGACAGGATGCCACTGAAGAGAAGCCAGAATCGGTGTATGTGGTCAAACTTTCTGCTTCTTGTTGAAACCCTGGCAGCATCATTTTGAACCAGTTGGAGACCCCTGATGCTGGACTGCGGTAAACCAGAGAGTAAAACATTGCAGTAGTTCACTCTAGAAGAGACAAATGCATGAATCAGAGTCTCTGCATCAGCCATAGACAGGATGGGACGAATCTTTGCTATGGTTCGCAGGTGGAAGAAAGCAGTCCTCATAATATCTCTAATGTGGAGGTCAAAGGACAATGTGGGATCAAAAATCACCCCAAGGTTCCTCACTTTGTCAATGTGCTGTATGGCACATGAGCCTAGGCTAAGCGTTTGCTGGTTAAACTGATGTTGATGTCTCGCTGGACCAAGAACCATCATTGTGTCTTGAGTCTTGTGAGAGTTTAAAACTACAAAATTGCTGGACATCCAGCTTTTCACTGATCCAAGGCAATCCTCTAAGGATTTTATGTTGACAAGATTACCAGCAGTTTTCAGCATGTACAATTGGGTGTCATCAGCATAGCAAAAAAAAACAAAAGCAGGGGTGGTGGCCAAGTGGTTAATGCGCTTGGTTTCAGTTCAGAATGCTCCGGGTTCAAATCCCACCCCTGCCACATTTCTCCATGTAATGTGGAGTTGCGTCAGGAAGGGCATCCGGCGTAAAACCTGTGCCAATTCAACATGCAGATCCACCTTCCCACCGTCCCAATCACGTGATAAATAGCAAAGTTGAGTCCCGTCCCGTGGGAATCCCACGGGAATTCCGTGACCCGTGGGATTCCTGAAAAATGTCAGCCTCTACTATGAACGCACACTCCATACAGTGGTCTCGCACACACATTGATATCATGTTTTCTGATTGTCTGCTGCTTGAAGAAAGCCGAAGACGCTTTCTCGTGAGGTGCGACACAAGACGTGATGTAAATAAGAAAACAAAAAGGCAGGAGTCAGTTATTTTGGTTCAGAGTGATGAAAAAGAATTTGAACGTTTTAAACCCCACCCCCCAAAAAATGCCACTTGTCTGGTCGAACAACGATTAGAGCATATTGCTTGTCCAATCACATTTTACACTTGTCCTGGACAATTGGACAAGCGTTAATGTCGATGCCTGTTATGTAAAAGATAGCCAGAAATAAACACTTCTAAAACTGAAAACGCTCTTTTTGTAACCTGATAACACATTTTGCAGCATTAGCGTGCATGCTAACTTCCGCTAACACAAAGCTAACTTCTGATGAAGTTAAATTTGTCCCATTAATACCAGCAAATGCAAAGAGGGTGATCTATAAATATTCCTTGATTTGCATTACTTATGCCTTTGATTGACTGATTAATAAAGGGGCTTCATTGAACATGTACAAATTGTAGGTAAGACAACAGGATCTTAATAATTAATTAACAAACTCCAAATTATAGAACATTTAACAATTAAAGAACACAAGGCTCATACGGCTGAGGGTATATCTTTCTTTCTTTTCTTTCTTTATTTATTTGAGCAAGTTAAAAACATTTATCTATTGCGCACATTCATCTTTTAGAGTCCGTACATTACTCAAAGAAAGTAGGATGAAGTAAAACATAGCATTATTTTAGCATTGTGTTATTTATTTTTTTATTCAATGCAGCTTTCTGAGGTCAGATGTATTGCATGTGAGAAGTTACACCCTGTTCAGATTGGGGTTTGCAATCTGGTTCAATTGGGATTCAGGCTGATTATTTTCCATGTTATCATTGAAAAATATCACTGCAGACAAAAGGATTTCTGCTATAATGACTGCTGTGATGGTTTTTCTGACTTTGACATGTGAACACAGTTTGTTGTCCTTACCTTTGCAGCTGCATTGAGCGCCACCACATCTGGGGATGAGCCTGGGGGCACACGGATGAAGTGAGGAAGTTTGACATCATGATCCGCGAGCTAGCCGGATTCCATCCACATTTGTGTTCAGATCTCAGCAAAATCACAGTAGAAAGCAGTCTAACTTAAATCTGATTTGTGCCATTCAGTCTTACTCAAGCTGGACTCAGCCCGAATCCCGTTTGAGTTGGATTGCCAATCCCAGTCTAAATGGGGTCTTATTCAGTTGATGTTGGCTGTGGAAATTAGAGGCTCTTGCAGAACAGAATTAATTCAGATCATTTGAGAACATGAGGCTGGCAGGATTTTTAATGGTAAATGTAATTGAATTGTCTGCGTAGGTTTACAGAAGTGGAGCCACAGAAATTCTTCCCACCTTGGTCCAAACAAGCTCCACAGTATGGCTGCCTATGTTTATTTAAGGTTTGTTCTTTTTACCAACATCTTTCTCTCTATTAATCTGTCATGTACGTCTGCCCAATGAAGCAACAGTAAAGGTTGTTATTTTTGCAGCTTCTTCAGTCAAGCTTATAAACCCTTCAGAGGTTTTTCATGCGCGTCCCAGTGAGTCTAGATGCAGATTTGTTATACTGACCTTTAGTTGGCAATGAAATAATGAGGGACTAATACACTCATTGGGGCATGAAACTGCTCAGTAGTCAGGTGTTCAGTAGCTTTTGGTCCCTTAAAAATGTAGAATTCCCCCCACACACACACATACAGACACACTGTGCTGTCATTTCTAGACCATTCACCTAACAAATGTAATAGTCCTCTAATTAAAGCAGACAGTCTGCAGTATGATCTTATTCCCTGTGATGAGCAGAGCAAGCATATGATTAATGGAGTGATTTAGTGGTTGAGCAAACTTTTTAGAAGTAACTATGTAAAACTTCTGATGTTCATCATTGATGGTTTATGTTCTGATGTTGCCATGTCTTACTGTACACAATAGACATAACACAGTGAGGCCAATAAGTAATTGATACATTGTCAATTTTGCAAGTTTTCCCACCTACAAAGGCCTGTAATTTTTATCGTAGGTACACTTCAACTGTAAGAGAGAGAATCTAAAAAATAAAAAAAAAATCAGAAAATAATGTTTTTTTTTTTAATAATTATATTGCATTTTTAAATAATAATATGTATTTGATACAATAGAGAAACAGACCTTAATATTTGGTACAGAAACCTTTGTCTGCCATTACAGACAGTGGTTCTTGACCAAGTTTGCACACACTGCAACAGGGATTTTGGTCCACTCCTCCATACAGATCTTCTCCAGATCTTTCAGGTTTTGAGTTTCAGTTCCCGCCAAAGATTTTCTATTGAGTTCAGGTCTGGAGACTGGCCAGGCCACTCCAGGACCTTGAAGTGCTTCTTACGGAACCACTCCTGAGTTGCCCTGGCTGTGTGTTTTGGGTCATTGTCATGCTGGAAGATCTAGCCATGACCCATCTTCAATACTCTCACTGAGGGAAGGAGGTTGTTTGCCAAAATCTCACAATACATGGCCCCATCCATCCTCCCTTCAATACGGTGCAGTCGTCCTGTCCCCTTTGCAGAAAAGCACCCTCAAAAATGGTTTCCAGCACCATGCTTCACGGTTGGGACGGTGTTCTTAGGGTTGTTCTCATCCTCCAAACACGGCGAGTGGGGTTGATACCAAAAAGCTCTAATTTGGCCTCATCTGACCACATGACCTTCTCCTATGCCTCCTCTGGATCATCCACATGGTCGCTGGTGAACTTCAAACAGACCTGGACATGTGCTGGCTTGAGCAGGGGGACCTTGCTGCCCTGCAGGATTTTAAACCATGACATCGTGTGCTACTAATGTAATCTTTGTGACTGTGGTCCCAGCTCTCTTCAGGTCATTGACCAGGAGCTCATGTGTAGTTGTGGGCTTTCTCAGAATCATCCTTACCACATGAGATGAGATCTTTCATGGAGCCCCAGACCAAGGAAGATTGACAGTCATCTTGTGTTTCTTCCACTTTATAAGAATTGCGCCAACAGTTGTCTTCTCACCAAGCTGCTTGTCTATTGTCCTGTAGTCCATCCCAGCCTTGTGCAGGTCTACAATTTTGTCCCTGGTGTCCTTAGTCAGCTCTTTGTTCTTGGATAGGTTGGAGTGTGATTGATTGAGGTGTGAACAGGTGTCTTTTTATACAGGTAACGAGTTCAAATGAGTGGAATTAATACAGGTAGAGTGCAGAATAGGAGGGCTTCTTAAAGAAGAACTAACAGTTCTTTGAGAGCCAGAATTCTTGCTGGTTGGTAGGTGATCAAATACTTATTTCATGCAATAAAATGCAAATTATTTACTTAAAAAACAATGTGATTTTCTGATTTTTTTTTTTTTTTTTAGATTCTGTTTCTCACAGATGAAGTATACCTACGATAAAAATACAAACTTCTCCATTTTTTGTAGGTGGGAAAACTTGCAAAATCAACAGTGTTTCAAATACTTATTTGCCTGACTGCAAATACAATATCAAGCTGCTTCAAATGTAATATGCGGTGATCAACCGATAAAATAACAAAAACTTTGGAATGCCCTGATACACACAAAACTAACTATGGGGGGGGGGGGGGGGGGGTGTGTTCATGCGTCAATCCCCACTTACTTTCTTTGCAACATCTTGTATTCCTGAACATTAATTTGAATCAGTTTAATTTAAAAAAATGCCTTTCTGCTGATAAAATTCTTAAGTCTGAGACAGTCACTGTGGAAAACAAAACTCAAACATTTTTAAAGAATCATCTCCTCACTGCCTCAAGAGTCCTGTGGTTTGTCAAACACAGAACTGGACCAAAGTCTGACTCAGTGCCCTCAGGCTGGCAAGCTACAACTGTTTGTGTGCTACTGTTTGGGGAATTCAGCACTGAGGCATGTGCTCCTTGAAAAACTAGGAATAAAGCATTTAATCTTAAACCTGTGCTGCACCAAATTACCAATAATGGTAATATTTTATGCTGTGTAATGCATTTACATAAGATACGCAGTGCTCTGTCTTCCTGTTGCTGTTATGAGCTGCTTTTGCACAACAAACTCTAAAGGTAGTTGAAGTCTAAAGGTGCGTTTACACATAAGCAAAACGCGTTACGAATGTCATTTTTCTGTCATTCGTGACACATTCCTGACATTCTTAATGTGACTTAACGCATCTGAATAGGTTTCTTAATAGTGCGTGTGGGTGCGTGATATTCTTGATATTCGTGGAGCATGTTTTTGCCTGTCAAAAAAAATCTTCCACGAATGTCACACACCACCCAAATTTCGTCTCACGTTGTGGAGGTCGCAACAGAGCGTATTGATCCGTCTTAATGAGTATTGATCCTTAATAGAACGTGACAACGTTCATAGTGGTTCCTGTGATGGTTCTTGGAGCCCAGACTGTCACGCGTTATTACGAAGTGACATGGAAACTGTCAAGTTTTGACATGACTTGTAACGCAGCGTCACATTTCACTGCGCGCCACGACGAATCAGTTTTCTGTCAGGTGCGCACAATTAAACTCGGCTCCAAATGTCGTTCCACAGTTCCTACTGAAGCTCCTCAGGATGCTCCTGCAGGTGTTCCACCTGCTGTTGTAACTGATGAGCAGGAGAACGAGTCTGAGCAACCAGAGGAGCGAGACGAGACTCATGTGCAGCCCGACATCTCTGCACCTCCTCCAGTCTGGCGGAGGAAGAAATGCGCGCACAATTAAACCCTGCTGCACAACACTCAGTTTGATTGCTGACACCAAGTCAGCTAAAAGTCTAATTTCAGTGCTCTTCAGTGCGCTCCTACAGGTGTTCCACCTGCTGCATGTGCCTGATGTTTGGGAAAATACGCGAGACGAGAGCCGCATGAAGCCACACATCTGGCTCTGTCCGTCTCCCCCTCCTCTCTGCGCCACTCCATGGCGCAGAGCCCAACTACACATGCAGTCACAAAGTTCTTCTGAAAAACTGGAGCGATCTGAATTCGGTTGGATGAATATGGGTGTGTGTGTGATAATTCACCTCGTTCACAACGTGGCAGAACTTAACGATGCGCTGTTACACACAATAGCGCATAACAAGCGGAACACTATTCTTCACCGTGCGTAATGGTTCCTGATAATTCTCCGGCAACATGTGCCATTAATTGTAATGTCTGGTAACAGGTTGCAGCAGTTCCTGAGGACACCTGACGCCTCTGCCCCGAATCATCACATTCGTGATCAGCGGCCAAGAATGTGTACTTCGTGGCATTCGTGACTTGTCGTTATGTGTAAACACAGCACTAAGCAGCTGGGCCTCCTGCACAGTCTGAGGTCATATAAAATGCAGGATGTAGAAAGAATTTTAAAAATTTTGCATTGGCAAAGCTGCAGGAGTGCTTGCCCATCCTGACTGCTCTACAGCTCCAGTGCATTTGGTTCATTTCAATCAGCCGTTGGTTTAAAGCTGTAACAACAGTTTTCTGCTTTTCATCAGCCTGGGTTTGGGGAAGCTTGAGTCTGATCTGTGCAGACTCACAGCTTGAGTCTGAGATTGTGCAGGATGCATCCACTCTGATCTACATGTTTATCTCTTGGGCTCTGTCTTTTCTTCACAGTTGTCTGTTATTTTTCAATCCAAAGAATCAGGCTTTTCAAAGATGCACCCAACAGTTAGTAAAGCTGTAGCTATAATTTTACGTGTGGAAATTTGCTTGTCAAGTTTTGACATGACTTGTAACGCAGCGTCACATTTCACTGCGCGCCACGACGAATCAGTTTTCTGTCAGGTGCGCACAATTAAACTCGGCTCCAAATGTCGTTCCACAGTTCCTACTGAAGCTCCTCAGGATGCTCCTGCAGGTGTTCCACCTGCTGTTGTAACTGATGAGCAGGAGAACGAGTCTGAGCAACCAGAGGAGCGAGACAAGACTCATGTGCAGCCCGACATCTCTGCACCTCCTCCAGTTTGCTTGTCTGTCTTTTTTTTTTTTCTTTTTTTTTGCAGTCTTGCAATATCCTCCAAAACAGGAGGTGGCAGTAGTGACAAACTACTTAGTGAAAGTGGTAGGCTATCTAAAGAAAATGCTGGAGCCGTGAAAGAAGCTATGCGATCTTTCAGGTTTGTCCCAGCATGAATTGCATGTGGTAGGCCAGTCTCAGACTTTTATTCGTGCTGCCATCACGAAGTGAGTCACATTTTCATAATGTAGTTTTTTAATTGTACGATTTCTAACCCTACCTCTTCCTCCAATCCTAACCATAACAGAAACACAGAGTCAACAGAACCCCCAGCATCACCCCTCATTTAACGCTCCCATCACAAAATGAATTTGTGCTCCCAAGACGGGATCACAAAACACATTTTAATGGAGTCTTTGATGCCCTAATATCTATCTGTGGTGAAAATTTCTTCAAAATCCATGCAGAAGTTTTGATGTAATCCTGCTAACAGACAGACAGACAAATAAACGCATCCTTGGGGGATGTAATGATGACTAAACACAGTTAACTGTTTATTCGGTGTTACATGATGGTTATTATGCATCACTAACACAAGCACCATTAACAAATGGACATGACGGTTATTATTGCAATAACTAACACGAGCACCACTAACAAATGGACATGGTGGTTATTATTTCATTATCTTATAACTAAACACGGTTAACCCTTTATTCACAGTGACATAATGGATATTACTGCATTAATGAACATATTAGTAAATGCTTACTCAACACTTTAGTTAATTCTTAATTAACTTGTTAGTTAATGCTCATTAAAACTCCCTTCTGTCTGATCATTTTTTAATAACATTTACATTTACCCTGATGGACTACCCTGCAGTGGGGAATAAGTTTCATTACACTAGAAGTCTTTCAGAAAGTGCTGTAACTAGGTTTAAGGATATGATTCCTTCTTTATGTTCTCTAATGTCATATACCAACACAGAGCAGAGTAGCTACCTAAACTCTGTAAGGGAGTTAGAGTATCTCGTCAATAGTTTTACATCCTCATTGAAGACAACTTTGGATGCTGTAGCTCCTCTGAAAAAGAGAGCTTTAAATCAGAAGTGTCTGACTCCGTGGTATAACTCACAACTCGTAGCTTAAAGCAGATAACCCGTAAGTTGGAGAGGAAATGGCGTCTCACTAATTAGAAGATCTTCACTTAGCCTGGAAAAAGAGTTTGTTGCTCTATAAAAAAGCCTCCGTAAAGCTAGGACATCTTTCTACTCATCACTAATTGAAGAAAATAAGAACAACCCCAGGTTTCTTTCAGCACTGTAGCCAGGCTGACAAGCTTGAGCTGAGTATTCCATTAACTTTAACTAGTAATGACTTCATGACTTTCTTTGCTAACAAATTTTGGACTATTAGAGAAAAATTACTCATAACCATCCCAAAGATGTATCGTTATCTTTGGCTGCTTTCAGTGATGCCTGGTATTTGGTTAGACTCTTTCTCAACCGATTGTTCTGTCTGAGTTATTTTCATTAGTTACTTCATCCAAACCATCAACATGTTTATTAGACCCCATTCCTGCCAGGCTGCTCAAGGAAGTCCTACCATTATTTAATGCTTCAATCTTAAATATGATCAATCTATCTTTGTTAGTTGGTTATGTACCACAGGCCCTTTAAGGTGGCAGTAATTAAACCATTACTTAAAAAGCCATCACTTGACCCAGCTATCTTAGCTAATTATAGGCCAATCTCCAACCTTCCTTTTCTCTCAAAGATTCTTGAGAGGGTAGTTGTAAAACAGCTAACTGATCACCTGCAGAGGAATGGTCTATTTGAAGAGTTTCAGTCAGGTTTTAGAATTCATCATAGTACAGAAACAGCATTAGTGAAGGTTACAAATGATCTTCTTATGGCTTCGGACAGTGGACTTATCTCTGTGCTTGTTCTGTTGGACCTCAGTGCTGCTTTTGATACTGTTGACCATAAAATTTTATTACAGAGATTAGAGCATGTCATAGGTATTAAAGGCACTGCGCTGCGGTGGTTTGAATCATATTTGTCTAATAGATTACAGTTTGTTCATGTAAATGGGGAATCTTCTTCACAGACTAAAGTTAATTATGGAGTTCCACAAGGTCTGTGTTAGGACCAATTTATTCACTTTATACATGCTCCCTTAGGCAGTATTATTAGACGGTATTGCTTAAATTTTCATTGTTACGCAGATGATACCCAGCTTTATCTATCCATGAAGCCAGAGGATACACACCAATTAGCTAAACTGCAGGATTGTCTTACAGACATAAAGACATGGATGACCTCTAATTTCCTGCTTTTAAACTCAGATAAAACTGAAGTTATTGTACTTGGCCCCACAAATCTTAGAAGCATGGTGTCTAACCAGATCGTTACTCTGGATGGCATTTCCCTGATCTCTAGTATTACTGTGAGAAATCTTGGAGTCATTTTTGATCAGGATATGTCATTCAAAGCGCATATTAAACAAATATGTAGGACTGCCTTTTGCATTTACGCAATATCTCTAAATCAGAAAGGTCTTGTCTCAGAGTGATGCTGAAAAACTAATTCATGCATTTATTTCCTCTAGGCTGGACTATTGTAATTCATTATTATCAGGTTGTCCTAAAAGTTCCCTAAAAAGCCTTCAGTTGGTTCAGAATGCTGCAGCTAGAGTACTGACGGGGACTAGCAGGAGAGAGCATATCTCACCCGTGTTGGCCTCTCTTCATTGGCTTCCTGTTAATTCTAGAATAGAATTTAAAATTCTTCTTCTTACTTATAAGGTTTTGAATAATCGGTCCCATCTTATCTTAGGGACCTCGTAGTACCATATTACCCATTAGAGCGCTGCGCTCTCAGACTGCGGGCTACTTGTAGTTCCTAGGGTTTGTAAGAGTAGAATGGGAGGCAGAGCCTTCAGCTTTCAGGCTCCTCTCCTGTGGAACCAGCTCCCAATTCAGATCAGGGAGACAGATACCCTCTCTACTTTTAAGATTAGGCTTAAAACTTTCCTTTTCGCTAAGGCTTATAGTTAGGGCTGGATCGGGTGACCCTGGGAACCATCCCTTGGTTATGTGCTTTAGACGTAGACTGTGGGGGGGTTCCCATGATGCACTGTTTCTTTCTCTTTTTGCTCCGTATGCATCACTCTGCATTTAATCATTAGTGATCGATCTCTGCCCCCCTTCTCGGCATGTCTTTTTCCTGGTTCTTTCCCTCAGCCCAACCAGTCTCAGCAGAAGACTGCCCTCCCTGAGCTGTTCTGCTGGAGGTTTCTTCCTGTTAAAAGGGAGTTTTTCCTGTCCCACTGTGGCCAAGTGCTTGCTCATAGGGGTCGTTTTGACCGTTGGGGTTTTTCATAATTATTGTATGGCCTTGCCTTACAATATGGAGCGCCTTGGGGCAACTGTTTGTTGTGATTTGGCGCTATATAAGAAAAAAAGTTGATTGATTGATTGATTGATTGCTGTAATAACTAATGCCAGTTGACACTTATTGTAAAATATTAACCAGAATATATTCATAATTTCTTTGACTCAAAGCCAGCGTCGCCACCAGTTTTCATTGCAATTGGTCCTTCTGAGATCTCTTGCTGACAAACAACCCAATTAACTGGTGGTATTTAAAACCACAGGACAAGTTAAGTATAATGTGTGTGTTGTGTTTGAATACAAACAGATTAATTTTCCAGAGGTCATTTGAGAAGGCTGCCTTCTGAAGTGGAAAGTCTGCCACACACAGTAAAAAGCACAAAAAAATCTGTTGTTGGAAAAGTTGGCAAAGCCTTTATCATAAATGCAGGGTCATCATAACCTTTTCTGAAGTGAGCATATCAATAGGTTTGAAATCTGAGCGGCTTTGATCTGTGCAGGAAAACCAACACACTGCTTGTTCTTGTTTGCATCCAGCGGGAAAAAAAACTGCAGGATGTGTTTTTACAGAGCACCACAGCTCTTACAAAGCTCAGGTTTGGCTCAGCAAAGGGTGATTAGACATTTTTCATAGTAGTATCACTTTGATCTTCAGTCTTTTTAAGGCAAAGGCACACACAGAATCAGCTCACTCATCACTGCAGATCAGTAGTCTTTAGAACAAATGATAAGCAGTGTCTACTGACGCCACTTGTATCTGCAATAATGTGACGTCTACAACATTACAGTTATAAAGTGTCAGGTCATGCAGGGTAAGATTAGAGGGACTTCAAAGTCATCACATGACTTCCATGTCACCAAAATATGTTTGGTTATGATAATCCTGAACCAATCCCTTATATTGTTTGTTGCAGCGTGTTAAATGCTTTCAAAGAAAATAATATCATACATGTATTTAATGTAACATTGCACACCTTCAAACTCCAAACTCCCAAAGTTCAAAGATGATCTGTTTTAATGGGCACCAGGAAAAGTCTTTGTACTGCATGTTCTGAATCTACTGCTGTTGAAGTGTCTCTGAGCAAAACGCTGGACATACAGTAAATTAAAGGCTTGGCTTGGTTCAAAGTTAGAGCGGGATGTTTGGACCAGCTTTTTATGGACTATACAAATACACATGAAGTCACTGAGAAAAGAGTTTTCATCAGAAAAACACTGGCAGAGAGAATTTCAAATAATTTCTTCTTCAGTTCAGTTATTTCTGGTAAGATATAAAAAAAATATATTGCAATGGTAAAATACCCTCGGCCATATGAGCAATGTCTTCTTAATAATTTGCAGTTGTTTAATTGGTATGCCAGTGCAAAAAGTGTGCGTGTGTGTGTGTGTGTGTATATATATATATAGAAGTGTTATTTCTCACTAGATTTTACAAAATATATGACAAAGAGGTTATATTTAAACACAAACAAAACAGAGTTTGCAGCTAGCTACCAGCCTATGACGTTACCACATTAATGTCTGCTAAATGTCTCGTAAATGACTTCAAAGGTGTTACTAGGTTTCAAAAACAGCGTTTTCAGTTTTAGAAGTTTTTATCTCAGTAGTTTTAACAGAATATATGAGAAACATGTTATATAAACACATAAATGAAGTGTTTTTAGAGACCCGCCACTGTTGTCATGGTGCCGCTCTAGTCTGATTGGCTGTCACCTCCGCCACTAAAAAAAAAAAAAAACAACAAATTGAAACAGAATGTGTCTTTTTAACCTCTAAAAATATTTCTTAAATATGTCAAGTTTGCCATGTTTGAACTTGTCCCTTTGAATTTGAAGTCTCTGCTAAACGCAGGCAGACAGGTGGACGGGCGGACAGACGCAGAGTCTTTTGTTTTCTTCTGTGAGCATATTTAAGTTGGCCTTTTTTGTATTAGTGTTTGCAGGCGTACGCTGTGTACGGCACACATTATGATATTACATTTTTAT
Source organism: Thalassophryne amazonica (assembly GCF_902500255.1). Lineage (NCBI taxonomy): Eukaryota > Metazoa > Chordata > Actinopteri > Batrachoidiformes > Batrachoididae > Thalassophryne > Thalassophryne amazonica. Next base: position 10,515,625 of record NC_047105.1, read on the forward strand.
ATGACTTGTTTGCCATTAGTTCACCCCTAGAACACACATCCATGAAAATGTTTTATAATATATAAACTTACCATGCGCTTTTCCTTTGGTATAACCCATAGTCTGAACCTGAGAGTCTGATATAAATCCAGAGCAAAAAAAGTGAATTCTAGCCCCACAGCAATCATGTGAATTTTTCCAATTGCTGAAATGTTTTTTAAAGAATTGTTATGATATTTCCCATGTGTGTGCCTTCATTCCCAGTCAGAGAAAATCCAGCAAAAGTTATTTTTTTTTCATGATCACTGCAGATCATTTCTCATTTGGCTGCGTCACATGAATAACCCTACAGCCGCACGGCACTATTAGTGTTGCAAGATGCATTTTGCTTCCAGCCAAAATGTTCAAAAACTGTCTCAATGCTCACAAAGCCATTCAAAATATTATTTATATATCAGCAGTGGTGGGCACAGATAACCAAAAAATTTACTTCGATAACAGATAAGATAACTGAAAAGTTATCTTTGATAAAGATAAACAGATAAACCACCCAAAAATGTATCGGAAGTTACAGATAATCGATAACCGAAAAATTCCGGTGTTGTCTGTGGTACATTTGCAGTTACTAAGAAGCTGAAATTAATTTTTAACATGATTGCTTCTGAAAGCATCAAAAGACTTAAAGAATGAGCCAGAATGTTTGACTGTGCTGCCCCCTGTAGAACAGAGCACAGATGAATCCCGAGAGCACCCACAAAATCAGCTCTCTGCTAACCATAGTCATAATTTTTCTTTAAACATACTGCCCCTGCTGGAAGCGCTTGTTTATTACAGCAATCCCAGCACAGAGGCACTCAGAGAGCAGTCATAAGGCCAGCTCTCTATCAATTACAACACTCCGGTCAGGCGGAGGTTTTGAAAAATAAAGTCATACTAACTTATGGTTTGTGAAAATACTGATAGAATAACTCCATTAATGTCAATTCTGTCATTTGTACAAAGTTAAAATACAACATATATCTTTTAATGTTGAATAAGGCACTAATTCTGAGGTTCTGTAACAAACACAGACCGCAAAGCATTCTGGGTAAAAGTGCCTCTGCTAAACACTGATTGGTTCAGTCATTCATTATGCAAACCAACACGTTAATGTGACGTGTGTCGTGTGTTGGTTTAAAGATAAATGTGCTTTTGTAAAATATTCCATTTTATTTGTAAAAACAGGCATTTTTACGGAGCCCTGGAAGTGTCATCGCAAAATGTTTTGCATGTGGAGAGAATGTGCACATGTTTTATTAATGCCGTGCACACGTTTGATGATGTGTGCATGTTTTAAAACTTTTATGATGTTGTAAAACGTGCATTCAATATTAGTAAGTAAGTAAATTTATTTATATAGTGCCTTTCACAGACATAAGTCACAAAACACTTCACAGGTTAAAATGCAATAATAAATAATGAAAACAGATAAAACAAAGGACAAGGTTTACAATTGGTCAGTTCTGAAAAGCCTTATCTTGACACATAAATGTTGGCTTTACACTGTGCGTGTTTTTTGCCATTTTTCAGATGATTTTTCATTCGTGCGAGAATTTTTTGGACCGAGTTTCAGGTTAATCACGCGTCCTGCATCGTGTAGTGGAGTAACAAGCTTTAACATCTCACGACCACCTCCTGCTGCTAAAAGCTACAAGCATCCAACCACAGAGCTGTCTTGTAATGTTTTTTTTTTTGTTGTTGTTGTTGTTGTTTTGTTTTTAAACTTAATTTGTAGAAAAAAAAAAGCCAAAAAGTTGATTTGACCATCTGATATAACCGGGTTAAAATAAATAGAACACTGCCATCTACTGGTACCCAGACGCTTAGTACTTCTTGGGGCGAATACTGCCATGAACACTACTGGCCAGTAGATGGCAGTAGCGGCCTTGAAAACTTGCCAAACAAAATTCCAGATAATCCGTCTGCTACATTTAACTTTTAAGATGTGTGTAATTTAACAAACACAAATACACTAACGTCTATAAACCCAGAGAATATATTCACGAGAGCTTTAGGCACTAGAGTTTAATCCTGTTATCCGTGGAGCCTGAACAGAGTGTCTGAAATGCATTTGTCCTGTCCTCCTGTGTCCTTTTTGCTGAGATAATCCATCCCACCTCACAGGTGTGCCATATCAAGATGCTGATTAGACACCATGATTAGTGCACAGGTGTGCCTTAGACTGTCCACAGTAAAAGGCCACTCTGAAAGGTGCAGTTTTGTTTTATTGGGGGGGATACCAGTCAGTATCTGGTGTGACCACCATTTGCCTCATGCAGTGCAACACATCTCCTTCGCATAGAGTTAGTGAGGTTGTCAATTGTGGCCTGTGGAATGTTGGTCCACTCCTCTTCAATGGCTGTGCGAAGTTGCAGGATATTGGCAGGAACTGGTACACGCTGTCGTATACGCCGGTCCAGAGCATCCCAAACATGCTCAATGGGTGACATGTCCGGTGAGTATGCCGGCCATGCAAGAACTGGGACATTGTCAGCTTCCAAGAATTGTGTACAGATCCTTGCAACATGGGGCCGTGCATTATCCTGCTGCAACATGAGGTGATGTTCTTGGATGGCACAACAGTGGGCCTCAGGATCTCGTCACGGTATCTCTGTGCATTCAAAATGTCATCAATAAAATGCACCTGTGTTCTTTGTCCATAACAGACGCCTGCCCATACCATAACCCCACCGCCACCATGGGCCACTCGATCCACATCATTGACATCAGAAAACCGCTCACCCACACGACGCCACACACGCTGTCTGCCATCTGCCCTGAACAGTGTGAACCGGGATTCATCCGTGAAGAGAACACCTCTCCAACGTGCCAAATGCCAGCGAATGTGAGCATTTGCCCACTCAAGTCGGTTATGATGACGAACTGGAGTCAGGTCGAGACCCCGATGAAGACGACGAGCATGCAGATGAGCTTCCCTGAGACGGTTTCTGACAGTTTGTGCAGAAATTCTTTGGTTATGCAAACCGATTGTTTCAGCAGCTGTCCGAGTGGCTGGTCTCAGACGATCTTGGAGGTGAACATGCTGGATGTGGAGGTCCTGGGCTGGTGTGGTTACACGTGGACTACGGTTGTGAGGCTGGTTGGATGTACTGCCAAATTCTCTGAAATGCCTTTGGAGACGGCTTATGGTAGAGAAATGAACATTCAATACACGAGCAACAGCTCTGGTTGACATTCCTGCTGTCAGCATGCCAATTGCACGCTCCCTCAAATCTTGCGACATCTGTGGCATTGTGCTGTGTGATAAAACTGCACCTTTCAGAGTAGCCTTTTATTGTGGGCAGTCTAAGGCACACCTGTGCACTAATCATGGTGTCTAATCAGCATCTTGATATGGCACACCTGTGAGGTGGGATGGATTATCTCAGCAAAGGAGAAGTGCTCACTATCACAGATTTAGACTGGTTTGTGAACAATATTTGAGGGAAATGGTGATATTGTGTATGTGGAAAAAGTTTTAGATCTTTGAGTTCATCTCATACAAAATGGGAGCAAAACCAAAAGTGTTGCGTTTATATTTTTGTTGAGTGTATATATATCCTAACCAAATCTGAAATGTTATTCAGATTGGATAAGTGTGGCCGAATGTGGCAAAGAGAGGGAAGGTGATCCTGACTGAGGTGGTGTGGAGTTGCCAGACATACGGGACAGCTACAAACACCTGGGAATCCCAAAAGCCAATGGGAACAATGATGAAGATGCAAGAAGGCCAGCCACAGCCAAATACCTCCAGAAGGTCAGACAGGTGCTGAGAAGCCAGCTCAAGGGTAGGAATAAGATCTGAGCCATCAATACATATGCCCTACCAGTCATCAGATAGCCAGCTGGGATAAGTTGGCCCCAGGAGGAGATAGATGCCACTTTTGTCAAAACGTGGAAACTGCTCACAATGCACGGAGGTTTCCACCCAAAGTCCAGCACCCTGAGGCTCTGTGTGCAATAAAAGGAGGGAGGGCAAGGATTAATGATTAATGATTGTCAGAGCCACAATCCAGGATGAGATGAGGATTACCCATGAATACATCAGAAAGATGGCCCCTGGAGATCAGCTGCTACAAAAATGCTCAGCTGAAGACAGACAGTGAATAAGAACATGAAGAGGAGATATCATGGAAAACCAAGCATCGTTATGGGATGTACCATCAGCAGATAGAGGAAGTGGCTGACATCAAGGAGACTTATCAGTGGCTAGAAAAGGTCAGCCTAAAGGACAGCACAGAGGCTCTGATCATGGCAGCTCAAGAACAAGCCCTAAGCACCAGATCCATCAATCAATTAGTCAACATTTATTTATAAAGTGCTTTTCAGCAGCCACACGGTGCCCATAGAGGCAGGAATGTACACAAACGACAGGACCCAAGATGCAGGCTGTGCAAATGTGCCCCAGTGACAGTCCAGCACATAAGTAGCAGGATGCAAGTTGGACATATACTGAGCGGCACAACAAAGTGTCAGAATCATGTACAGGAACATCTCTGCAGTCCCCAAGTCCCGATGTGAGACGCCACCAAAGATGGTTGAGAACAACAGAGTTCAGGTCCTGTGGGATTTCAAATTCCAGACAGGCAAGCTTGTTGCTGGCCAATGAACCAGATATACTGGTGGTTGACAAGGGAAAGAAACCTCTGATATGTTCATTCATAAGCCTGTCCATCCTTATCACTCCCAAAGAGAATTGCAACATCTTTAACTCTGCCACCTCCAGCTCTGCCTCCTGTCTTTTTTTTAGTGCCACCGTCTCTAAACTGTGCAACATAGCTGATCTCACTACTGTCTTGTAAACTTTCCCCTTCACTCTTGTCAATATTCTTTGGTCACAAATCACTCTTGCCACCTTTTTCCACCCACTCCACCCTGCCTGCATTCTCTTCTTCACATCTTTACCACATTACTTTGGAAAGTTGATCTCAAGTATTTAATCTCATCTGCTTTCACCACCTCTACTCCTTGTAACTGCACTTTTCCACTGGGCTCCCTCTCATTTACACACATGTATTCCAGGATAGATTCACTTTGCTGTCTACTCTCACTACAAATCATAAAGTCATCTGCAAGCATAGTCCATGGAGACTACTGTTTCATCTTACCCATCAACCTGTCCATCACCATTGCAAAAAAGAAAAGACTCAGACCTGATCCTTTGTGTAATCCCACCTCCACCTTGAATAAATCTGCACATCTCACGGCTGTCATACTATCCTTGTATATGTCCTGCACTACCTTCACATACTTCTCAGCCACTCCAGACTTCCTTATACAATACCACAGCTCTTCTCTTGGCACCGTGTCATAAGCTTTCTCTAAATCCACAAAGAAACAATGTAACTCCTTCTTGCTTTCTCTGTACTTCTCCATCAGTATTCTCAGAGGAAACATTGCATCTTTAGTGCTCTTTCTCGGCATAAAACCATATTGCTGCACACAGATCTTCACCTGTTTCCAAAGCTTAGCTTCTACTCCTCTTTCGCAAAACTTCATGCTGTAGTTGATCAACTTTATGCCTCTGTAGTTACTGTAGCTCTGCACATCACCCTTGTTCTTAAAAATAGGGACCAGCACACTTCGTCTCCACTCGTCAGACATCCTCTCACTTTCCAAGATTTTATTAAACAATTTGGTTTGAGACTACAGAGCCACCTCCCCAAGACATTTCCATGCCTCCACTGCAATGTCATCTAGATCAACTGTCTTTTCACTCTTCATAGCTGCCTTCACTTCATCCCTAATGATCTCTTGCACTTCCTGATTTACTCTCTCCACATCATCCAGCCTTTTCACTCTCCCATTTTCTTCATTCATCAGCTCCTCAGAGTATTCCCTCCACCTTCTCACCACACTCTCTCCACTTGTTAACACTTCACCATATTGATCCTTTATTACCCTAACCTGCTGCACATCCTTGCCAGTTCAGTCTCTTTGTCGGGCCAATTGGTACAAGTCCTTTTCGCCTTCCTTACTATTCATCTTCTTGTACAGCTCGCTATATAACTTTCTGTCACTTTTGCCACTTCTCTTTTCACTTTGTGCTGCATCACCTTGTACCACGGTCTACTTTCTTGCTTTCTCCAACTATCCCAATTATCCCAATCCACCACCGAGTCTCCTTGTCTTCCTTCCACTGTCCAAATGCCACACTTAAGACCCTCCTAGCTGTCTCCCTCACCACATCTGCAGTACTTTTCCAGTTGTCCAAAATTTCCTCCTCTCCATCCAGTGCCTCTCTCACCTGCTCACTGAATTGCATACAACAGTCTTCCTCCTTCAGCTTCCACCATCTGATCCTTTGCAGGGCTCTGACTCTCTTCCTCTTCTTCTCCTGCAAGGTTAACCTACATACCACCATCCTATGCTGTCTAGCTGCACTGTCTCCTGCCTCCTGACAATTTCTTTTAGCTTATATCTCCTACAAAGAGTGTAGTCCACCTGTCTGCACCTTCCTCTACTCTTATAGGTCACTCTGTGCTCCTCCTTTTTCCTAAAGTAGGTATTCACCACAGCCATTTCTATTGTTTTTGCAAAATCAACTACCATCTGTCCTTTCACATTACTGTCCTTGATACCATATCTAACCATTACTTCCTCATCTCCTCTGTTCTCTTCACCAACATGCCCACTGAAGTCCACACAAATCACCAATTATGCTTGGACACACTCTCCACCACCTTATCGAACTCACTCCAGAATTCTTATTCTTCTTTCTCCTTCAGCTCACTGTGGGGCATATGCACTGATGATATTTATCATCACCCCTTCAATTTCCAACTTCACACTCATCACCCTGTCAGAACTTGTTTAACTTCCAGCACCCTCTTAGCATACTCTTCCTTTAAAATAAAGCCAACACCATTTCTCTTCCTTTCCACACCATGATACAACATCTTGAATCCACTGCCTATACTCCTGGCCTTATTTCCCTTCCACTTGGTCTCTTGTACATACAATATGTCTACCATTCTCATCTCCCTCATGTCAGCCAGCTCTCTCCCATTACCAGTCATACTGCCAACAACCAAAGTTCCAACTCTCACTTCCATTCGTCTAGTTTTCCTTTTCTCCCACTGTCTCTGGACACATTTTTATCCTCTTATTCTTCTTCTTCACCCAGCAGTAGCCCATTTTCCATTGGCACCCTGTTGGAAAATGGCAACGGTTATTGTTCACCCAAGCCATGACAGATGCGGTATGGAAATTCAGTTTGTAAACTGCATGGTTATGTTGGCTTGTTTTATGTCAGGTGCCCTTCCTGACACAACCCTATTCATTTTTCAGGGCTTGGGACCAGCACTCAAATTGTAATGGCTGCAAAAACCATGTGGCTGAGATTTGACAAACTTTAAGGTCACGCCCTGCCTCCTTCTAACCTGAAGATAATAAACAGCAAAAATCAGGTTGGCCATCATGTCATTCCATAATGCCTTCAGAATTCTTTTTCTTTATTACTATAGATCATACAGACACAAATGAAGTGTTGCAAAATTTTGTTATTTTACCATAAAACACACTGTACTCTGTTGTGATTAGGTCTCTCTCTTCTAAGTCCCTGTTAGTAAATGATATAATAATTGCTCAACATATTGATTTATTCTGCCTTACAGAAACCTGGTTACAGCAGGATGAATATGTTAGTTTAAATGAGTCAACACCCCCGAGTCACACTAACTGCCAGAACGCTCGTAGCACAGGCCAAGGCGGAGGATTAGCAGCAATCTTCCATTCCAGCTTATTAATTAATCCAAAACCCAGACAGAGCTTTAATTCATTTGAAAGCTTGACTCTTAGTCTTGTCCATCCAAATTAGAAGTCCCAAAAACCAGTTTTATTTGTTATTATCTATCGTCCACCTGGTCGTTACTGTGAGTTTCTCTGTGAATTTTCAGACCTTTTGTCTGACTTAGTGCTTAGCTCAGATAAGATAATTATAGTGGGCGATTTTAACATCCACACAGATGCTGAGAATGACAGCCTCAACATTGCATTTAATCTATTATTAGACTCAATTGGCTTTAATCATATCTTAGATCTTGTTCTGACTTATGGTATGGAAATTGAAGACTTAACAGTATTCCTTGAAACTCCCTTCTGTCTGATCATTTCTTAATAACATTTACATTTACTCTGATGGACTACCCAGCAGTGGGGAATAAGTTTCATTACACTAGAAGTCTTTCAGAAAGCGCTGTAACTAGGTTTAAGGATATGATTCCTTCTTTATGTTCTCTAATGCCATATACCAACACAGTGCAGAGTAGCTACCTAAACTCTGTGAGTGAGATAGAGTATCTCGTCAATAGTTTTACATCCTCATTGAAGACAACTTTGGATGCTGAAGCTCCTCTGAAAAAGAGAGCCTTAAATCAGAAGTGCCTGACTCCGTGGTATAACTCACAAACTCGCAGCTTCAAGCAGATAACCCGTAAGTTGGAGAGGAAATGGCGTCTCACTAATTTAGAAGATCTTCACTTAGCCTGGAAAAAGAGTCTGTTGCTCTATAAAAAAGCCCTCCGTAAAGCTAGGACATCTTACTACTCATCACTAATTGAAGAAAATAAGAACAACCCAGGTTTCTTTTCAGCACTGTAGCCAGGCTGACAAAGAGTCAGAGCTCTATTGAGCCCAGTATTCCTTTAACTTTAACTAGTAATGACTTCATGACTTTCTTTGCTAATAAAATTTTAACTATTAGAGAAAAAATTACTCATAACCATCCCAAAGACATATCGTTCTCTTTGGCTGCTTTCAGTGATGCCGGTATTTGGTTAGACTCTTTCTCTCCGATTGTTCTGTCTGAGTTATTTTCATTAGTTACTTCCTCCAAACCATCAACATGTCTATTAGACCCCATTCCTACCAGGCTGCTCAAGGAAGCCCTACCATTAATTAATGCTTCGATCTTAAATATGATCAATCTATCTTTATTAGTTGGCTATGTACCACAGGCTTTTAAGGTGGCAGTAATTAAACCATTACTTAAAAAGCCATCACTTGACCCAGCTATCTTAGCTAATTATAGGCCAATCTCCAACCTTCCTTTTCTCTCAAAAATTCTTGAAAGGGTAGTTGTAAAACAGCTAACTGATCATCTGCAGAGGAATGGTCTATTTGAAGAGTTTCAGTCAGGTTTTACAATTCATCATAGTACAGAAACAGCATTAGTGCAGGTTACAAATGATCTTCTTATGGCCTCAGACAGTGGACTCATCTCTGTGCTTGTTCTGTTAGACCTCAGTGCTGCTTTTGATACTGTTGACCATAAAATTTTATTACAGAAATTAGAGCATGCCATAGGTATTAAAGGCACTGCACTGCGGTGGTTTGAATCATATTTATCTAATAGATTACAATTTGTTCATGTAAATGGGGAATCTTCTTCACAGACTAAGGTTAATTATGGAGTTCCACAAGGTTCTGTGCTAGGACCAATTTTATTCACTTTATACATGTTTCCCTTAGGCAGTATTATTAGACGGCATTGCTTAAATTTTCATTGTTATGCAGATGATACCCAGCTTTATCTATCCATGAAGCCAGAGGACACACACCAATTAGCTAAACTGCATGATTGTCTTACAGACATAAAGACATGGATGACCTCTAATTTCCTGCTTTTAAACTCAGATAAAACTGAAGTTATTGTACTTGGCCCCACAAATCTTAGAAACATGGTGTCTAACCAGATCCTTACTCTGGATGGCATTACCCTGACCTCTAGTAATAATGTGAGAAATCTTGGAGTCATTTTTGATCAGGATATGTCATTCAATGCGCATATTAAACAAATATGTAGGACTGCTTTTTTGCATTTGCGCAATATCTCTAAAATTAGAAAGGTCTTGTCTCAGAGTGATGCTGAAAAACTAATTCATGCATTTATTTCCTCTAGGCTGGACTATTGTAATTCATTATTATCAGGTTTTCCTAAAAGTTCCCTGAAAAGCCTTCAGTTAATTCAAAATGCTGCAGCTAGAGTACTGACAGGGACTAGAAGGAGAGAGCATATCTCACCCATATTGGCCTCTCTTCATTGGCTTCTTGTTAATTCTAGAATAGAATTTAAAGTTCTTCTTCTTACTTATAAGGTTTTGAATATTCAGGTCCCATCTTATCTTAGGGACCTCATAGTACCATATCACCCCAATAGAGCGCTTCGCTCTCAGACTGCAGGCTTACTTGAGGTTCCTAGGGTTTGTAAGAGTAGAATGGGAGGCAGAGCCTTCAGCTTTCAGGCTCCTCTCCTGTGGAACCAGCTCCCAATTCAGATCAGGGAGACAGACACCCTCTCTACTTTTAAGATTAGGCTTAAAACTTTCCTTTTTGCTAAAGCTTATAGTTAGGGCTGGATCAGGTGACCCTGAACCATCCCTTAGTTATGCTGCTATAGACTTAGACTGCTGGGGGGTTCCCATGATGCACTGAGTGTTTCTTTCTCTTTTTGCTCTGTATGCACCACTCTGCATTTAATCGTTAGTGATTGATCTGTGCTCCCCTCCACAGCATGTCTTTTTCCTGTTTCTCTCCCTCAGCCCCAACCAGTCCCAGCAGAAGACTGCCCCTCCCTGAGCCTGGTTCTGCTGGAGGTTTCTTCCTGTTAAAAGGGAGTTTTTCCTTCCCACTGTCACCAAGTGCTTGCTCACAGGGGGTCGTTTTGACCGTTGGGGTTTTTCTGTAATTATTGTATGGCCTTGCCTTACAATATAAAGTGCCTTGGGGCAACTGTTTGTTGTGATTTGGCGCTATATGAATAAAATTGATTTGATTTGATTTGTGATAGTTATTGTATGTTTAGAAACTATGAAACCTTACATGAAATAAAATAGTTTTTAGGTTGTTTGAACTCGCACCACGGACAGCAGCACTGGACTCTGAATGCACAATGTGCTTTATTCTCACTACCTGTATGTGTACTTGGACACGGCACTTGATTTACCCTGATTTACAACCCCAATTCCAGTGAAGTTGAGATGTTGTGTGAAATGTAAATTAAAACAGAATATAATGATTTGCAAATCCTCTTTAACTTATATTTAATTGAATACACCACAAAGACAAGATATTTAATGTTCAAACTGATAAACTTTATTGCTTTAGTGCAAATATTTGCTCATTTTGAAATGGATGCCTGCAACACATTTCAAAAAAGCTGGGACAGTGGCAACAAAAGACTGTGAAAGTTGATGAATGCTCAAAGAACACCTGTTTGGAACATTCCACAGGTGGACAGGTTAATTGGAAACAGGTGAGTGTCATGATTGGGTATAAAAGGAGGATCCCCAAAAGGCTCAGCCGTTCACAAGCAAAGATGGGATGAGCATCACCACTTTGTGAACAACTGCGTGAAAAAATAGTCCAACAGTTTAAGAACAATGTTTCTCAACATTCAGTTGCAAGGAATTTAGGGATTCCATCATCTACAGTCCATAATATAATCAGAAGATTCAGAGAATCTGGAGAACTTTCTACACGTAAGCGGCAAGGCCGAAAACAAACGTTGAATGCCCGTGACCTTCGATCCCTCAGGCAGAACTGCATTAAAAACTGACATCATTGGGTAAAGGGTCTTACCGCGTAGGCTAAGGAACACTTCAGAAAACCATTGTCAGTTAACACAGGTCTGGTCTGATGAGTCTACATTTCAAATTGTTTTTGGAAATCGACAAAAGAGGAAAAAGACCATCCAGATTATTACCAGTGCAAAGTTCAAAAGCCAGCATCTGTGATGGTATGGGGGTGTGTTAGTGCCCATGACATGGACAGCTTACACATCTGTGATGGCACCATCAATGCTGAAAGGTACATTCATGTTTTGGAGCAACACATGCTGCCATCCAAGCAACGTCTTTTTCAGGGACGTCCCTGCTTGTTTCAGCAAGACAATGCCAAGCCATATTCTGCATGTGTTACAACAGCGTGGCTTCGTAGTAAAAGAGTCTGGGTACTAGACTGGCCTGCCTGACAGTGGTAAACATACCACTGTCCCAAGTTTTTTGAAATGTGTTGCAGGCATCCATTGTATTCCATCCATTGTATTCTGTTTTTATTTACATTTTACACAACATCCCAACTTCATTGGAATTGAGGTTGTACTGAAGATTCCATAAAAGATAAAATAAACTTTATTGATCCCACAATGGGGAAAATCACTTGTTGCAGTAGCAAAATTCATACAGTAGTAAGGAAAAAAAAAAAAACATTAAGGAAATTTGACTAAAATGTATTGCAGTGTTTGCTGGTGAATGCATAAATAGTGGTGTGAACAGACTATGTAAAAATAGAATATAACTAAATATTTGTAGATATAGTAAAATTATTGCCAGGATAAATTGCATAAATGCACATGTAATAAAGCATTAAAGAAAAGAAGTAAAAGTGGTTAATAGTGCAAAATCAGCAAGTGGTTATAGTACTAAAAACATATATTATACAGTCTAATAGCAGTTGGAATAAATGACCTGCGGAGGCGTTCTGTTTTGCACTGAGGGTGCAGCAGTCTATTACTGAAGGAGCTACTTAAGGCTCCCACAGTCTAATGTAGAGGGTGAGAGGGGTTGTCCATAATTGATGTCAGCTTAGCTTACATCCTCCTCTCACCCACCACCTCTATGGGGACCAGAGTACATTCCAGGACAGAGCCAGCCCTTCTGACTAATAACTGTTGAGTCTCTTCGTGTCCCTCTCAGAACTTCCACAGCCCCAGCATACTACAGCTTAAAGTATGGCTGATGCCACCACAGAGTCATAAAAAGCTTTCAACAGTGGCCCACACAAACCCAAGGACCTCAGTCTCCACAGCAGGTGGAGACGACTTTGGCCATTCTTATACAGGACATCTGTGTTGTGTGTCCAGTCCAGTTTGTTATTAAGGTGAACACCCAGGTATTTGTACTTCTCCACAATCTCACTGTCCAAGCCCTGGATGTTCACAGGCACAATAACGTGTTAAACTGTGTGGGGAATCCATATCTTTGTGCATTGGGTTGGTCAATGTTTTGAGGGGAATTCACTAAGAATAATTGTGCACACGACAGCAGGTGGTAATGTGACATAGACGTAAAATGACAATTTTATTCATTTTCATGACTTTAACCTCCAATAAAATCTATCAGCCATTTGCAGCTATGCACAACATAGGAATACGGATTTTACAGAAAATGTCATTTACTGAAAATTTACCAAATCAAAAACGAACATGCCTTGAAATGGTTGTCACCCGAGGTGCCAGTGTCCTAGGGCCAAGTGCAGTTTCAGCAGCACTCACCTTAAACTGTCAATTTAGCCACGTCTTCAAGTGCGCATTGTCACGATGGGTAACATTTCACTCCAGTGTTAGTAGTCTCTTCACTTTCACGTTGAGGGACTTGATACATAATGGAGAGAACTGGTTTATGTTTATATGTAGATGGCTTTCTGGCTTTACACAGCTGCTGTCCATTTTGTCCAAGTAACTGTAGACTTTTTGCCAGATTGCTGGGGCTTTCTATTTCTATCTCTATTAGATAGGAAGACACGATAAATGTCACATTTTATTTTATTGAGACAGTGGATGTGTTGGGAAAGTGTAATGACACGGACCCACAACAGGGGGCGCAAATGAATGGTCAATAGATAGTCAAATAAATACAATTTATTGTGACAAATGTGCACAACAGGTCGAATACTACTTTTAGACAGTCAATTACAAAATTCAACAGGTGACGTGTGGGCAGGTCAGAGGTAAGAGACGCCTATCCAGAGAGAGCTGGGGCCCACAAGGTTCCGCCACCAACGAAGACCTGCAGTACACCGAAGCCGCCAAATCCCGAGGCCCCAGGTGGCCTTCTACTTCAGCTGTCAGATCCGGTACTGCTGCAGGAACAGAAGACAGGTTAATGGTGGGTGTGTGCACCCCCGCAGAACAATCAGCAATTCAGTTCGATTCCGTTGTGTGAGTATCTCCACCTCCGACACAAAACACAGATACGTGCAGTGACCGACTGTTTACTTCTCTGGTTTTGGAAAGAGGAAGTCCGTCACTCTTCAAACGTCCAAAACCCAGCTCCAGCTGATTGGAAGATAACAAGTCCATCTGCAAAGGTTTTCAAAGAAAGACAATGAGTAGTGCGCTGAGCACAGACACGGCTGAGAGTTTTACCTGAGTGGTAAACTGATATCTCGGCAGAGATGTGGTGTCTCCTCCAGTCTTATATGGGATGGGATGGTGATGAGATGATTTCTGACAGCTGGTAGTCCTGGCTCCTGGGTGGGTGACTGCGCCCTCTGGTGCCTGAAACCCGACAACAGGCAGGGCGCCCTCTGGCGTTTGGCCAGCAGTACCTCCTCTTCAGGCGGCCCACATAACAGGATGTTTTGTTTCGTTTAATTAAAAATAGTCCACTAATGAATGTTTAATTGGCAGTGTTTTCTGTGTTAAAGATTACTGCATGAAAATAATGAAATTCACACTCAAACAGCTCACAGATTGTGACGTGTGTCTCATATAAATTATAACAGTGATTACGTTTGCACCCAATTTGCAAACATGCTAAATTTCAGCACCTGAAATTGCTTTCGGCCATCATAAAACTTGTTGCACATTCAGATCTCACGTTTGAATGTTCAGCACCCACAGCTTTGCAGTCTGAGGTGTACACACCCAAAACTGCATATTCATGAAAGCAAGTGTTAAATAGACAATACATACTGTTTTGCACACTGGAAAGATGCTCTGTTCAGTGTGTACCATTAGTAAATCAGCATGCACATTTTTTGAGGGATCCACAGTGATTTCCACGTTTGTACACACACCAACCTTTAAGGGGCCATGGATTCGGGTGTGGTAAAGTACATAGATTTACGTATGTTTCTGATCCATAAGCGTTAATCTACACTGTCACAGTCCACCCAGCTGTGAAAGGTTACTGCCTGGAAACGGAAAACTGTATCCGTGGAGTAATAAACTCTCATCAGCTTCATGTTACAGAATCTGGAAATAAGCACCAACAGGCCTCAGAGCCTATATAGTACTTACAACCTCGTAACATTTTTAACACTATTTTATGCACATTATTATTTTGTGACAGTGAGATAATCACAGTATTGTGCAAACTGCTTAGACCACAATAATCTTTTAATAAAATGTAGTTTGATATACATTTCTTTCTTCATCAGTTGGGTTAATAGAAATGTTATTTGAAATGTTGAAACATCCCAATGTCAATTAAATGCAATTTATTTTTTGTTAAATTTTTTTAAGAAAATCATCAAATGAGTGGCTTTGAGGCAACTCTGTTGTGATTTGGCACTAGATAAATGAAAATAAATTGAAATTGAGTGCAAAAAGAAATCATTGCAAAAACCTTATGAAATGTAATATAAGTAGCAAAAAACAAACAAACAAACAAACAAAAAAACAGTGTCATCACCTAAGATAAATCATGTTTTTAAAGGTGAAAAATAATCACATTTTATACTGTATATTAACTATACTTTAACAACTTTTTTAAAGCCCATTATATTTGTATTTGTGCAATTTATTAACTGTATGGGAAATGGTAGGAACAATATAACATCCTGACTGTTCCTTGCTTACAAATGTAGAAAAATCAGGTTCATTACATTTTAGTTTCTGCCTTGCAATGACATTCCAAGTGGAGGCTGGACTTTTGCAAAAAAAAAAAAAAAAAAAAAAAAGCCCATCAACTTTGTAAAGAACCACTGTGTTTAATGTTGTCACACAGGCTACAATGTCAACGACCTGTGTATTAATAAGTGGTTTACAGCTGCAATATTTCAATGTTTGCATTTGCACTGAAGGTGGATATTACCCCTGATGTTATACTTTAATTAAAAATTGATTTAGACAGTCCCAAGCCGATTCAGTTTGATTAAAGGTTCAGTCACAGTAAACAACACAGAAAAAAGTAGTACATTTTACATAAAAAAGAAAACCACAATTTATCCTCCGTACTTTTTCAAATTGTACAAGCAAGATAAATGTGTTATTTTCAAGGGAAAATTGCTTCAAATATTAAATTGTAAAAAAAAAAAAAAAAAAAATTGTAGCGCAAAATAAGCACCATTTGCAAACAGAATTTTAACGACTACAAACACAGCTGGCAAACAGGCAGGAAAACTGAAACCATACAGAGTGAACAAAAGCTTGATGGTTTGGGCTTTCACTCAACACAAATAAAAGTAACAATCATTTCAAAGTTGCTTGTGCTGTAAGTGTTAAAAAGCTTTTGGGAGCTGCAAAGTCCTTGAAAATACGCCTTTAAATTCCACAGCATAAACTGTGTTTGCTGCATGATTAGCTTGACTGTGTCTTTTACCTTGCACTCATTTCATACTACAGAAAATGTGGGCAAATATGTGACAAAATATACAACAAATCAGAACATGAATTAAAGACTGAACAGATTCTGTGGCTGGTAGCAAAATGTTTCTTCTGGACTACAGATTCGTGATGGCTACCTTAAAACACTGCTTCAGAAAGTTTCAAAACTCATGTTTCCAGGATTGAATGTCTGACTCGAATGGAGGACATCATGAGCTGTGCTAAATAGGGCCTCAGTGCATCACCAGCTCTTTCGAAACAAAAGATCTATTAATATGGGCTTTCTGATGGGCTTTCTGATGAACTTGGCAAATGTGTTTCTAATTAAGTGGAATTTGTGCAGTTAAGGAAAATGAGTTTTATATATATATATGTGTCTGAAGGACCTGAATGACACGGTGAGATGGTGAGGAGCTTCGCTCATTAATGTCAGCAACATAAACATATTATTTACTGTTGTTGTAAATTAATTGATCATTCAATAAATCTATCGATCTCAAGAATACAGAAGTTTCTGTTCTTGATATTCTACTTAGCAATGATATTTTCATGAATATCTTTAATAAATTCACATGTATGTACCATTAAAGCCTACAAAAGTTTATCATTAACAAACTGTTTCAGTCTATTTAAAGTACCTTCATCTCAAGATCTTCTTACACCTAAGCAGTTTTGAACTATGGTGTATCACATACAGTTTTCACGATATATTTACATCAACCTACATCGATATTTAGTCCAAGGCTTTACCTTAGTTGTCATCTTGGCAGTACCTGACTCCACCAAACTCCCAACTCACCCATAAATGGATAAAGAGTTGGAGCATGGACAAGACCATCGTGACCTGAGTGGGACGTGTGAGCCCCAAACATGTCACCCCCCACCCTATCCTGATCTAAGAATGACCAAGTAAGCTTAGGCTAACCAAGGTACCAAGGTTAGACTGGTTAGACTATTTTTTTGCAGACTGGGCATGGTTTTCATAATGTTTGCTTACATGCGTGTCAACAAAATTTGACCAATTTATTGCCTTTGTAACAGTTGTTCAATCAGTGAAGCTAATGTCACCATGCTGCCAATAACTGCTAACAGTGCTAACACTTTCACTCAACAGAAATACAACCGCCTTTAGTACAGTTATCCACACAGCAAGACATATTTGTAAATAAATGCTCAAATATGGTTGAGCACGCCACAGCAGCTAGCTGCATCTGCTAGCGGGGTCCTAGAGTTTTGTACTCTTCTTATCACACTCACATGTCACTCAAAGCACCCAAACCCCAAATTATTCATAGTTTTATTCATTACAATATTTGAAAAGGATGAGTTATAGAAAAATTCACCCTTCATACAGGGAATCTATCTATAGAGATGAAAACGGTTCTTTTTTTTTTTCCCCTTCTTTTTTTGTACCCAGCTGTCACGATTGATTTCTTCTGCAAAGCAAGAGAATTCGACATGGGTTACTCTGGGGTGTGGCTCACAACTTGTCCAAAATTTGTTTGGTTAAAATTTGAACCATAAGTTAAAAATGTATGCCTCTGGATGACTTAGGTGATATCGGCAGGCTTTTGGTATGGTGTTAAAGGAAATGTTTTTTCTTCTTTTGGGGCTGTTTCTCTTTTGTCTGTACATGATTGAGATGCTTTTTATACAAGCGGCTCTCTTCTATTTGCAAAGGTCATGGCTGTGTGTCTGTTACAAAACTTTTAACAGGTGAGTGCTAAACTAATTTTAAAAATGCTTGACGCTGTTCAGCTTTGTTTATTTTGTTTATCGGTTTAAAAGTTATCGGACAAAGATTAATCGAAAGATAATTGGTCCGATAATGGTTTTTAAAGTTATCTAAAAAGATAATCCGATAAAGAAAACATTATCTTCGATAATTATCTGTTATCGGATTATCGGAAGTGTGCCCACCACTGCCTGCACACATCATAGTAAGGTTACTGACAGCCGACAAAGCCTTGAGGTCTGAATGAATGATTATTTTGATGAGGCTGTGTGATTAGAAATCCCTGCCTCCTCTCGCTGCCTGACTGACCCTCTCCTGTGGAGAAATCAAAGTGAGCCTAAGTGAGTCCGTGTTGCACCTCGTTCTGTACAGTCATTAATCGGTGGACGCGGCCTGCAGGCTTCTCTCCGCTGCTTGACTCAATAGTTGTTACAAGAAGAATTAGTTTGGTTTCTCTGCATCTGTGCTCCACATCTCTCTTTTATTTGCTCTCATGGGCTCCCAGAGCTGATTTGACCCTAGAGGAGGTGTAATGCGTCTCGCTGGGGTTTTTTCAGCGGAATTATCTATGTGTAGCCGTGCTGTAAATTGCTATTCTGTGTCCTCGCTCTGCATTTCTCCAAGGACACGTTCAGAGGATCGACTGCTCGGGTTTATGTGATTGGTGCCTCTTCTTTGTTGCGGTTCCGGGTGCATGCAAACTAGGTGCAAAAAGGCAAGATAGAGTCGAAATGTTTTGCCAAGCCCATTCATGCTACTATATATATATATATACACACTCCACGCTCCTGCTGCCAGGCTGACCTCTCCATCGCTCCCTCTCTACTTCACTCCCATCCACTCTTTCTTCCCTCCCTCTCTGTTTTAGTCCTGCATCTCCTCCCCCTCCTCCTATTATCTTTGCCCGGAGAGGAGTTGTGAAATTCATGACATTCAGATCTGGAGGGGCTGGGTGAGGGAGGACAAGAATAGTCTCCTGAACTCCTGTTCGAGTCTCTTTGATGAGAGAGTTGCCAAACAGCAGCAGCCCATAAAGTCACAGATTCCCATGTGATTGTGCAGTGATTCTCTGAGCTGGATTCACATGACTGTTTTGTTCAATAACGTGCACGATCTGAATAAGAAGCAGTGGCACGAGGGTAAAGGAGATACCATCTCAGTTCTCATCAGGTCGAGCGTTGCTCGCGGACTCACCGCAGACTGCGCTGGGTGAGAGTCAGACAGAGCTCTTAGTGCGACAAATAACTGAAACAATACTTCACATGGTGATACAAGCACCAAATCCAGCACAAATTCTCCTTAGACACTGCTCTTTTGAAAAAACCGACAGGCCACTTGAATTTTCAATAGGCAGCCATGTAGGTGTCAGTTGAAGAATTACGCAAGGGTTAAAATATAAAAATGCTCCAGTCATATTGAAAACTATACCACATTATTTATCTGATTATAAAGACTCCAAAAAGGTATAGTTTGGACTATCTAAATCAAATCAAATCAGTTTTATTTATATAGCGCCAAATCACAACAAACAGTTGCCCCAAGGCGCTTTATATTGTAAGGCAAGGCTATACAATAATTACGGAAAAACCCCAACGGTCAAAACGACCCCCTGTGAGCAAGCACTTGGCAACAGTGGGAAGGAAAAACTCCCTTTTAACAGGAAGAAACCTCCAGCAGAACCAGGCTCAGGGAGGGGCAGTCTTCTGCTGGGACTGGTTGGGGCAGAGGGAGAGAACCAGGAAAAAGACATGCTGTGGAGGGGAGCAGAGATCAATCACTAATGATTAAATGCAGAGTGGTGCATACAGGGAACCCCCCTGCAGTCTAAGTCTATAGCAGCATAACTAAGGGATGGTTCAGGGTCACCTGATCCAGCCCTAACTATAAGCTTTAGCAAAAAGGAAGGTTTTAAGCCTAATCTTAAAAGTAGAGAGGGTGTCTGTCTCCCTGATCTGAATTGGGAGCTGGTTCCACAGGAGAGGAGCCTGAAAGCTGAAGGCTCTGCCTCCATTCTACTCTTACAAACCCTAGGAACTACAAGTAAGCCTGCAGTCTGAGAGTGAAGCGCTCTATTGGGGTGATATGGTACTATGAGGTCCCTAAGATAAGATGGGACCTGATTATTCAAAACCTTATAAGTAAGAAGAATTCTAGTTCTAGAATTAACAGGAAGCCAATGAAGAGAGGCCAATATGGGTGAGATATGCTCTCTCCTTCTAGTCCCTGTCAGTACTCTAGCTGCAGCATTTTGAATTAACTGAAGGCTTTTCAGGGAACTTTTAGGACAACCTGATAATAATGAATTACAATAGTCCAGCCTAGAGGAAATAAATTCATGAATTAGTTTTTCAGCATCACTCTGAGACAAGACCTTACTAATTTTAGAGATATTGCGCAAATGCAAAAAAGCATTCTTACATATGTTTAATATGCGCATTGAATGACATATCCTGATCAAAAATGACTCCAAGATTTCTCACAGTATTACTAGAGGTCAGGGTAATGCCATCCAGAGTAAGGATCTGGTTAGACACCATGTTTCTAAGATTTGTGGGGCCAAGTACAATAACTTCAGTTTTATCTGAGTTTAAAAGCAGGAAATTAGAGGTCTCCATGTCTTTATGTCTGTAAGACAATCCTGCAGTTTAGCTAATTGGTGTGTGTCCTCTGGCTTCATGGATAGATAAAGCTGGGTATCATCTGCGTAACAATGAAAATTTAAGCAATGCCGTCTAATAATACTGCCTAAGGGAAACATGTATAAAGTGAATAAAATTGGTCCTAGCACACAACCTTGTGGAACTCCATAATTAACCTTAGTCTGTGAAAAAGATTCCCCATTTACATGAACAAATTGTAATCTTAGATAAATATGATTCAAACCACCGCAGCGCAGTGCCTTTAATACCTATGGCATGCTCTAATCTCTGTAATAAAATTTTATGGTCAGCAGTATCAAAAGCAGCACTGAGGTCTAACAGAACAAGCACAGAGATGAGTCCACTGTCTGAGGCCATAAGAAGATCATTTGTAACCTTCACTAATGCTGTTTCTGTACTATGATGAATTCTAAAACCTGACTGAAACTCTTCAAATAGACCATTCCTCTGCAGATGATCAGTTAGCTGTTTTACAACTACCCTTTCAAGAATTTTTGAGAGAAAAGGAAGGTTGGAGATTGGCCTATAATTAGCTAAGATAGCTGGGTCAAGTGATGGCTTTTTAAGTAATGGTTTAATTACTGCCACCTTAAAAGCCTGTGTTACATAGCCAACTAATAAAGATAGATTGATCATATTTAAGATCGAAGCATTAATTAATGGTAGGGCTTCCTTGAGCAGCCTGGTAGGAATGGGGTCTAACAGACATGTTGATGGTTTGGAGGAAGTAACTAATGAAAATAACTCAGACAGAACAATCGGAGAGAAAGAGTCTAACCAAATAGCCAGTATTTGGGATATGTCCAGCTCTCCACAATTTCTCTTATACTCACTTGACTGGTAAGCACTGAAAGCCGATATAGGCATGTCCAAACTTGTCCTCTGACACGCCGAAACGGAGGTGTTCCTTTGTCTCACTTCATCAGCGAATCGGTTGTGATGCGCGAAGCCTCTGCGCGGCTTTCCATGACAAAATCTCTTGTTAAAAGTGAAATCTGCTGTAAAATGGCTGATGTCCAGCTCTTGTGATAATCAGAGAAAGAGCACACGACGGTCTCGTATCCACAGAGCCATCCGTTTAGAAATGATCCGGTGGTTTGTGCCTCGTCGTTGCAGCTCGGCGCGCGGCTCGCCGACCATCCTTAAAGCAGTCCTTAAAGCTGTAGTAACAGTCCTTATTCTCTGTGACGCCCGTAAAATTTTCACCGAAAGCCAGATAAATTTTTCGAATGGTTTCCAGGTGCCAGTCTCTAACAGCTTCTGAAAAAATTCTGATGGAAAAAAAGTCCTTTTCATTCCGCCATTTCCAGACAATGAAAATCCGACGAGGGGGCGGGACCACTCCTTCCACAAGGCGTGCTCACAGGCGAATGACATCACCGACAGGCATGGAAAAACTCATGCATGCGCATGAGGGTTCAAGCATGTCTTATGTAAAAACATGAATGAAATCCATACAGTTTTTGAAAAAAATAAAAAGGACCGTTACTTTATTGACAGACCTCATACAGGGGTCAAAAGTTAAAGTTGCTCCAATTTTAGTAAACAATGGTGCAAATTGTTGATTGAGCTACTCGGATTAATAAATGGAATAGTTTTGACTGTATTGAATGCTTGGTCTCTAAAGTAAAGGTAAAATAATGTTGACGTCTATTGGATTCTATGACATGTGACATATGTTACCCCGTAATGTGATAACTAAGCATGATACATGGTGCAAACTATTCCTTTTTAAAACCCTATTACTCAACCAATAATTTGCATCACCTTGGACAAAATTGGAGCAACTCTAACTTTTGACCCCTGTACAAACTGCAACTGAACTTTGTCATCAGTCTTGTTGTTGTTACCCCATAACTCTATAGAATTCAGTCATAGATAGTCCAAACTTTACCTTTTTGGAAACTTTACAATCAGACAAATAATGTGGTATAATTTTCAATATGACTGGAGCCTTTTTATATTTTGACCCCTATGTAATTCTTCAATTGACCTCTACGTGGCCGCCTATTGAAAATTACAGTGGCCTGTCAGTTTTTTTCAAAAGAGTAATAGCTAAGGTGTACTTTTGCCAAATTTGGTGCATTCCTCTATAAATATTATCACTATCTGGTTAGTGTGGCTGCAACACGGCTTCATTTCATTTCGTCGTTCTTATATTAAACCCTGACTGCAGCATATATTTAGATTATTCAACTTCTGAGCCGGGGTTACTCCTGTGCACACGTCTTTAACACTGTCTGTGCAGCACTGTAAATAGGTCCCTTTGGCTTCTCTGCTGTTTCACTTGGGGTTGTCACGGCAGATCTGAGGTGGCTCTGCATGTTGATTTGGTTCAAGTTTTACACTGGATGCCCTTCCTGAAGCAACTCCACATTACATGGAGAAATGTGGCAGGGGTGGGGTTTGAACCAAGAACCTTCCGCACTGGAAACAAGTAACCGCCTGGCTACCCTTCCCCTCTGCAGTGTGGTAAATTTCTTAAAAGAAATGACAGCAATAACAAACAATGGTCTTGACTTTAGCAGAACAAAATGCCTTTTACCCTGCATAAGCATAGCATAAAATTAAAAACTAAATGAAAATGTGGCCATTTTTTTGGCTACATAAGCAGAGCATGTTGTCCTCACAATCAGGCAGGGGTGTAGTTGCACGCACAAAGTGTAAATATTTAATGTGTCTGTGTCCTGCTTTGGTGCTCCCGTGAGGGAGGAACTGTGCAGCGACCATCTAATAGCTTTCAAAGCCCCTCGAGATGCACATTAGAGAAGCTGTCGCCGCACTTCACCTGAAAAAAAAATGTGCTTGTCGGGACGGCTGTACCAAGCAGAAGAATGTGTCTGTGCCGAGGCATCAGCTAGGAAGAGTCACTGCAGATACTGAAGGCAGCACCTTGTCATGAGTGCAGAGCAGGTGAATGAAAAGAACTGTGAAAGAAAGCGTCTGTGGTTTTGTTTTTAACATTCCTTCTTATTTCATTCCTCACAGCATATTTCGTTTTATCTAAAAAAAAAAAGTCTGTGTGTACACACACACATATACACACATATATACAGTGGGATAAAGAAGTATTTAGTCAGCCCCTGATTGTGCAAGTTCTCCTACTTAGAAAGATGAGAGGTCTGTAATTTTCATCGTAGGAACACTTCAACTATGAGAGACAAAATGAGAAAAAAAAAAATCCAGGAAATCACATTGTAGGATTTTTAAAGAATTTATTTGTAAAATACGTATTTGGTCAGTGGTCACCCACAAACAAGCAAGATTTCTGGCTCTCACAGACCTGTAACTTCTTTAAGAAGCTCTTCTGTCCTCCACCTGTTACCTGTATTAATGGCACCTATTTGAACTTGTTATCTGTATAAAAGACACCTGTCCACAGCCTCAAACAGACTCCAAACCCGACCACGGCCAAGACCAAAGAGCTGTCGAAGGACACCAGGAAGAAAATTGTAGATGTGCACCAGGCTGGGAAGAGTGAATCTACAATAGTCAAGCAGGTTGGTGTGAATAAATCAACTGTGGGAGCAATTGTAAGAAAATGGAAGACATACAAGACCATTGATAATCTCTCTCGATCTGGGGCTCCACGCAAGATCTCATCCCGTGGGGTCAAAATGATCATGGAGGGACCTAATGAATGACCTGCAGAGAGCTGGGACCAAAGTAAAAAAGGCTACACACTATGCAGAGAGGGACTCAAATCCTGCAGTGCCAGGCGTGTCCCCCTGCTTAAGCCAGTACATGTCCAGGCCCGTCTGAAGTTTGCCAGAGAGCACATGGATGAGCCAGAAGAGGATTGGGAGAATATCATGTGGTCAGATTAAACCAAAATAGAACTTTTTAGTAAAAACTCAACTAGTCTTGTTTGGAGGAAGAAGAATGCTGAGTTGCATTCCAAGAACACCATATCTACTGTGAAGCATGGGGGTGGAAAAATGCTTTGGGGCTGTTTTTCTGCAAAGGGGACAGGACGACTGATCTGTGTTAAGGGAATAATAAACATGGCCATGTATTGTGAAATTTTAAGCCAAAACCTCCTTTTATCAGTGAGAGCATTGAAGATGCAACGTGGCTGGGTCTTCCAGCACGACATTGATCCCAAATACACCACTCAGGCAACAAAGGAGTGGCTCCGTAAAAAGCATTTCAAGGTCCTGGAGTGCCCTAGCCAGTCTCCAGACTTAACCCCATATTTGTTGAGGGAGTTGAAAGTCCGTGTTGCCCAGCGACAGCCCCAAAACATCACTGCTCTAGAGGAGATCTGCATGGAGGAATTGACCAAAATACCAGCTACAGTGTGTGCAAAACTGGTGAAGACTTACAGGAAACGTTTGACCTCTGTCATTGCCAACAAAGATTATGTTACAAAGTATTGAGTTGAACTTTTATTATTGACCAAATACTTATTTTCCACCATAATTTACAAATAAATTCTTTAAAAATCCTACAGTGTGATTTCCTCTTTTTTTTTCATTTTGTCTCTCATAGTTGAAGTGTACCTATAATGAAAATTACAGACCTCTCTCATCTTTCTAAGTAGTACAACTTGCACAATCACAGGCTGACTAAATACTTTTTTACCCCACTGTGTGTATATATATATATATATATATATATATATATATATATATATATATATATATATATATATATATATATATATATACACACACACACACACACACACACACACACACACACACACACACACACACACACACACATATATATACACCCAGCTGACTGGGTTATAGCAGTGGGTAGATGGGACTCATTAGCCCTGTTAAGGCGGTCCACCTAGGGGAAGGAAAACCCTGATGTCAAACCCCCAGCCTGGGTTACTGCCCCCGTGCCTCCGAGGAAGGTTCTTTAGACAGAGGCTAGGAGAAGGTCACTCTGATGTAAAACCTACAGCCTGGTGGTCGCCACAGCCGTCTCAGCTTGTCTGTGCCACTGTGGAGTGCCACCTTGCCTAAAGTGTGGAATTGGTGTGCGCGAGCTGATCCCCACTTTAAGCAACGAGCGCAGGCGGGAAGGAAAGCCCTGCAGCGATGGAAAGAGGCGAAAACAGCAGGTGCATGATGGCACTGGGAGCTGCAGTCTCGATTCTGCATGCAGGCGGCTCAGGAGCTATGGTCGTTTGATTGCTGACCCGAGACAACAGCATCATCTGGCAGGGCCCTGGGTGACCAAGCAGCCCTGTTTAGAGATAGTCTTGCTTGCTCCACATGGAGACAGACCTAGAAAAGGTGGTCTAAACATGGCTTGTCTCACTAGACCCGGTTGGCTCACCGCAGCCAACGGGCATCGCTACACGCGGTGCGAAAAGAAAAACAAAGAACCTGAAAATTGCGTGCTGGAATGTACGCACAATGATGGACTCAGACAATAGCGATCGTCCTCGAAGACGCTCAGCCTTAGTCGCCAAAGAGCTAGCAAGGCTTGACATAGACATTGCTGCACTCAGCGAGGTGCGCTTTGCAGACCAAGGGTCACTCACCGAGGAAGGCACAGGCTACACACTGTTCTGGTCAGGGAAAGCTAAAGAAGATCGTCGACTCTCAGGGGTCAGGTTCATGATTAAGAGCGCCATAGCACATAGGTTACACAGTTTGCCAGTTGGACATTCTGACCGACTCATGTCACTTCGGCTCCCCATCAACAACAAGGATTTTGCCACTATTGTTAGTGGTGTATGCCCCAACCATGCAAGCCGACATTGGAGTTAAGGAGGCTTTCTATAGCGATCTGCACAACCTTCTACAGCGCGTCGACACCCAGGACAAGCTCCTCATCATGGGAGATTTCAACGCCAGAGTGGGCCGCGACTCTGATGTATGGAAGGACGTGCTAGGGAAACATGGCATAGGCAGCTGTAATGACAATGGCCACCTGCTGCTGGAGTTCTGCTCTGCACATGACTTGACGATCACCAACAGCCTCTGTTGGGTATTTTCTCCTGCAAACATTTCTAAAACCTTTAACAAGACAAACAGAGTCAAGAAACACCAGTGAGACAGAAAGTCAAATTATGTCGCGCGGAGTGCAGTCAGGCTGTACACCAAGGCTACACTAAAGTCTGGCCTGCTTTTCCGCTCTTTTTATTAGAGACGCCCTCATCACATAAACAAAAACTTGTCCTAAGGGTGGGGGTGATGACGCAAGACAAGTTTCTTCCCGTAACATAAACGCATACGTCAATAAGTGCAGCTGTAAGGAAGAACACTTTCTTTTTACTCCTATCATCGAAGGTCAGCACATCTCGTTCGTCTGTTGCAGTTATCAGCTGTT
Organism: Thalassophryne amazonica; assembly: GCF_902500255.1. Lineage (NCBI taxonomy): Eukaryota > Metazoa > Chordata > Actinopteri > Batrachoidiformes > Batrachoididae > Thalassophryne > Thalassophryne amazonica. The sequence continues at coordinate 10,542,662 of NC_047105.1, forward strand.
CTGCATCTGCCTGCAGTGTCCTGTCCTTCACACTCCTTCACACTAAGCACCACATCACAACAGTCAAAACGTTCTCTTACTCCCAGTCGTTAGAGGCTGCGAAAACAAAGTTATATTATAATAATAAGTACATCCAGCCCTTCATTCCCAGCTCAGATTGACCCCAGAGTGCTAAAACAAAATTGAATTCTCAGGATTGCATTAAGACAGGTGCAAAACAGCACAATAACATTCAGAATGATCCCAGCATGCAAGGTTGAATAACACGTTCTCAAGGTTAGGTGCAAAACAGCACAACACCGTTCTCATGAGAAAGAAGACAAGCTAAAACAAGGTTGAATAACACGTACATTCTCAGGGTGAAGTGCAAAACAGCACAACACCGTTCTCATGAGAAAGAAGAGAAATGTACAATGTTTAATAGTGATAACATATAACATATATACAAAATCTTTAACATTCCCCTCCTGTTTATCGCCTGTTAAACATACAGTAGGCATCACTCAACTTAGCACTTCTTTTTGAGATTTTCACTAAGAGGTTCATCATGGTATGTTCTCTCTATAGGCTTACACCCCAGAGGTGATGTCATCATTGTCACCATCATCGGTGTCTGGGTCATCATATTTCCATTGGTCTGGGTACAGGTCAGGAGAGCCATCGTCCTCCTCGTCGTCGTCTGTCCCCAGAAGTGGATATGATGCCGGACCCCCTCCTGGTCCTGGACTTATTGCTGTGGTTATCATTCTATTTACAAGGCCTCGGAGACATGGAATACAACAACATCCACACAATGTTAGAATTGCAGCAAATACTGCTATAGACACTAATAGTGAAGAAATCAAAGACCTCCATTTTCCCATCCCTTCCAGCCACCAATCCCAGCCTTCGGTGTTTACTCCACTGTGCTCTTTCATCTTCCTGTTCAACGTCCTCAGCCCGTCAATGGCTTGAGTGAGACTGCCATCTGCAGCTGTGTTGTTGGGAATGAATGTGCAACATTGTTCTCCGAACATGGCACAAACACCTCCTTTCTCTGCCAACAACATATCCAGAGCAATACGATTCTGGAAGGCCATAAGGGACGTGGCTTCTAACTGTGAATGGACAGCCTTAAATCCTTCCTCAGTCCAATTTCCTAATTTCTGTACATTGTAGTGGATGTAGTTTATTCTGTCCATGTTTTTATTAATTGAACACCACCAACAGATGGAAGATTCGAATCCAGCTGCTATTTGATCAACCAGTTTATACTCGTCAGGCACTCCCCTGGGGACTCCTATTGCGTCAATATATGTTGGATTTCCCACTCCTTTCCAATCTCTTTTTACTCTATGTCTGGCTATGCCTTTCTGCCAATCTTCAGGAATAAGAGAGGCTGCATATGTCGTAACGTCTTCAGGGGTCATGGGTATAGCTTGAACCGGTAACAATAAAGATATTAATGCACAATAACCTGACACATTCCGTGGCAGTCTGTCAAAGAGTCTGTTATCACCACACCACCACCATACGTCACTCCTACCGACAGGTTTGAATGTGGGAGTACTATGGACCACATCCTTACACCAGGCAGTGTGGTTTAAGCTACCCAAAGTCTTACTTGTCCCTGTCAAGTGTACACATGTATGGTTAGCATGCCCAACTTTGCTTGAGAATAAAGGTTTAATCTTAGTCAATTTGGTCACTGGATAGATCTTGTCCCACTTAGAACAATTGTTGTTTGCCGCAATGTATGTCTGTGTCATAGCAGTCAGCAGACAGTCTTTGGGTAATGCTGCCGGTATTACCTGTAATATGGGTCTGGGTCCCATACATACAACACAGTCCTTCTTTGCTGCTAGTCCTGCTTGTTCTGCCATTAAAAGCCAATTGTTATTTTGTCCACTAATTCCTGTAGTTACTAGGAACCAGTCATCTGTCTTCATGTCTTGTGTGCCCTGTACGGACATCCCCTTTGACTGTATGGACCCCCCCTTTGCTTGAATGGACACCCCCTTTGACGTACTTAATTCTGTCAATATTGGTTGCTGTACTCTATCTGTTTCACAGAGGAAAAAATGGAAATACGGATCTTTTCCTGGTTTGTATACCCAAAGGAGGAACAACCAACAGCCTCCCTTTATATCAGGTGGGTATATGGTTCCTTTCTCTGTGGTATTCACCACTATAAACAGTTTATCATCTGTTTGATACATTTTGAGAAGTTGACTCTGGTACTTAGCCCACTCAGTTTGTGCCCATCTTGGTGTCCATCTACTCCATTCATCGGCTACCAACGTTTCCCATCTCCTATCTTGTTGATCGTTGGTCATATACCATGAGAAACTATTTCCGTAATTAGTCCCTCTGTCACCATCCGGCATTCCATGGGTAAGAGCACTATATGGTACAGAGATGATCACAGAAGTATTTCTAGGAATGCAGGCTTGTACACCAAATCGGTACGCATTATTCCCATCACAGCTATGTACAGTGGCATTTATTATCGGACTGGGGTCTTCGTTGCTTCTTTTTGGTCTCTTCAATCTGCGAATGTGATCCTTATTATCATGTCCCGTGCTCATGGCTTTTAATAATAATCCCAATCCAAAAAAGAAAAGTAGCATAACAAGGACTGTCCGTGGGGTCCAGAAACCCTCGTTCTTTTTATTTTTTTCTTTCGCCATTTCTGCACAATACAGCACACCTATGTTCAGAACAGTGGCTTCTTAATGTCTTCTGCTAGCTTTCGTGTCTAACCTGGATCTTAACACCAAGCTCACACACTATTACTAGTCTTGTCCTACTGTTCTTACTGTTTGTCTGTGTCTGCAGAAATGACTTTCTTACAGTGAGTTAAATGAATCCATGTACTTCTTTCCCCAATTTTCAAAGCTGTGGGTGTTGTGAGTAGTACTTGATAGGGCCCTTCCCATTTAGGTGAATGCCAGTGTTTTCTCTTGATGCTTCTTATCAACACCCAGTCTCCAGGTACCACTTTAGGGTCCTCCTGTGGAGAAATGGGATCATCAGTGTTTGAAACTCTCCCTCTTTGCCCTTCTAACATTTTCCTCATGTAATCTGCCAAATTGGCTTCCTCAGGTACATCCCAAATTTGCCCATAATATGGCAATCGATATTTCCTGCGAAACACTGTTTCATAAGGTGTCAACCCCATGGTACTAGTTATGTTTATATACATTTTGACCAAATCTACACAATGCGTCCATGGTCTGCCTGTTTCCTCCATTGTCTTTCTCAGTCTGTTTTTTACTGTTCCATTCATCCTTTCCACTAATCCGGCACTTTGTGGATGATAAGAACAATGATTTTTGAGATTAACCTGTAGCGCTTCTCCTATGTATTGCACTATTGTATTAACAAAATGTGCTCCATTATCTGAATAGACTGTTTCTGGTATTCCAAATCGTGGGATGATGTCTTTGCATAATGCTTTAGCCACTGTAAGTGAATCTGCATGTTTTGTAGGGAACAATTCTACCCATTTTGAAAAGGCATCAATTATGACTAAACAAAATTCCTTCCCCTCATGTTTACTCAGCTGTATATAATCCATATGGATCACTTGAAAGGGATATTGTGGTGTTGGAAATTTGCCTCTTTGGGGTCTCATATTGCCTTGTGAGTTGTGTTTTGCACATATCATGCATGCTCTACAATGCTGTTTTGCATATGCATCGAACCCATAAAGACAAAAAATAGACTGTAATTGCGATATCATACCCCCCGATGAGACATGCGTCACGCCATGGCTCATAATAGCTGCCCATTTAAACATATTTTTTGGCAATATGGGTTTCTTTTGTGGTCATACGTACAAATCATTTGCATAGGTAGCCCCTTTAGTTAGCCACATCTGTTTTTCTCTCTCAGTTGCCTGCTGTTGCATGTCAGCAAGCAGTGTACGACCTAAATGCAAATCTGGGGTGGTGTCCTGTACAACAAAAATAGAAGAAGCTGCTGCTGCCTCTTTCGCTACTCTGTCAGCAAAATCATTCCCTTTTGAAACACTGTCAGAGCCTTTGGTGTGAGCCGCACATTTGCATATAGCAATTTGTTGAGGCAACTTCACAGCTTGCAGCAGGGCAGTTAGGAGAGTGGCATGAGTCACTGGCTTTCCAGACGATGTCACCATTCCACGCTCCTCCCACAGTTTTGCAAACACATGCACTGTGCTGAAAGCGTACTGGCTGTCTGTATAAATTGATACGGCCGTACCTTTAAACAGATAGCAAGCTGCAGTTAAAGCAACTAATTCAGCTGCTTGTGCTGAAAATGACGATGGCAATGAAGCAGAATCTAATACTTCTGAATTTGTGACGACAGCATATCCAGATTGCGTTTGTCCATAAGCGTTTTTAGTGGAAGAACCATCCACATACACGATTGTACTGTTTGGGATGGGTGTGTCCCGGAGGTCTGGGCGTGCTTTTGTACAGACTGTTGCTACATCAAGACAATTGTGCGGCTCACCATCCTCAGGTAAAGGTATCAATGTGGAGGGATTCAATGTTGTACATCGCTCTACCGTAAGGTGTGGCTGTGATAATAGCAAGGACATGCACGAAAGATGTCTTGCCGGGGACAAAAAGCTCATGTTTGTCTGCAACAGAAGTGCAGAAACTGCATGTGGAACTTTCAATGTCAACTGATGGAATAGAACAACATTACTGCTACTTTGAACAGCCATAGAGGCTGCAACAACAGCCTGTACGCATGGTGGTAGAGCACTTGCCACTGCATCCAATTTAGATGAGTAGTATGCAACTGGCCTTAATTTAGAGCCATACACTTGAACCAAAACACTAGTCATGAACTTATTCTTACTATCAACTGTTTGAATGAATGGTTTATTATAATCCGGTAGTGCCAAAACTGTGGATGACTCTAATGTTTGTTTGACTTTCACAAAAGCTTCCTCAGCTTCTTTGTTCCATTCCAGCACAGTTGACATTGAAATATCATCCTTGTACATCAAATCAGAAAGTGGACTAGTCAACTCTGCATAGCAAGGAATCCATGCCCTGCAGTAATTTGTCAATCCAAGAAATGACATCATCTGCTTTTTGGTTTGTGGTTTTGGAGCGTGCAAAATCGCTTCCTTCCTGTCAGACAGGATCGTGCGCCCTGTGGCCGATAACTCATGTCCTAAATATTTTACTTTATCCCTACACAACTGAACTTTGTTTCTACTCACTCTGTGGCCCTTATCAAATAAGAAACATAATAATGCTACTGTGTCAGTTATGCAGTTTTCTCGTGTGTCAGAGGCAATCAAAATGTCATCAACATACACTAATAGTTGGCTATCTGCCGGTGGAACGAAATTGGCTAAACATGCTGACATAACTTGAGAATAAATAGTTGGGCTCTCTGCGTAACCCTGTGGTAATCTGGTGAATGTATATCGTTGTCCTTTAAAGGTAAAAGCAAACCAGAATTGACTATCTGGGTGTACTGGCACAGAGAAAAATGCATTACTTATGTCAATTACTGAGAAACTATTAGAATTTGGTCTCAGCGAATTTAACAGGGTGTGTGGATCTGGAACACATGGTGCTCTTTTAATCACAGCAGCATTTACTGCCTGCAGATCTTGAATCATTCTCCACCCCACTGAGGGCGGAGCTTTTTTCACAGGAAATATGGGTGTGTTACATGGTGAGTCTGGACATGGCACTATTACTCCAGCTGCTAATAAATCCTCTATTACTGGCCTGATTCCGTCAATTGCATCAGGTTTCAATGGATACTGTCTTACACATGGTCTGTATTCTGTTTTTGGCCTTATAACTACAGGTTGTGCATTTTTAATCAGTCCTACGTCTGAAGGACCTGTTGTCCACAATCCTGACGGTACTGAAGAGAGAAGAGCATCTTCTTCAGGACTCAACTGAAACACTCAGGATTGTGAAGTGGACACATCAATGTGTGTTCCAGCTGTCAGCACCAATGAGACATTAACTGGCACTTTATACAACTTGGTTGATGGACTGAACTCCGTTCGTGGTCCAACTCTGCTCCAATCAGAGGCTGACAAAGCTGTTATGACGGTCAGTCCCAATTCTTGCCATTCTGTCAAATATGGCTTACAAAGTGACACATGTAATGGCATACCTGTGAATCTCAATTTTGATACATCTTCAGTGGCGCCTGTTACTGTTATGACAGCCGTTGAGTTGCCATCATGAATCAAATCGGTCACTGTCAGCTTCACAGGTGAAACATTTTTCAATTTGTTTTCATAGTCACCATCCGGACCTGGAGGATCTTTATGCCACATTGTGACATGCAGGTCAGGTGGTGACATCTGTTGTTCAGGATTTTTTAGTAGGGCTGTCGCTTGCAAGACGACATCTTTACCCCATCCTGCAGCATCTTCTTCTGAAATGTCAAATGTATAGTAATAGTGGAATGTGGGGTCATCGCTTTCTTCTCTTACCATGTTAACACCTCCTGTGCGTTCAACAACTAATTTCCCTTGTTCCACAATTATGGACAAGCCTAATGCAGTCAATCCGTCTCGTCCTAGGAGGTTAACTGGACATTGTGGCATGCTCAACACTGACATAGTACACGTCAGGCCAAATGGATCTGTCATCGTTATGGGTTTGGTGATAGGGACGTCTGATGTTTGTCCATTTGCAGAGCGAACCCTAAAAATTTCATTGCTTAATTGATGGACAGGTATGTTGTCATTACATGTGGTTCTACATGCTCCTGTATCACAAAGGAATGTCACTGGTCGTCCATTTACCAACAAAGTCACTTCTGGTTTTGGTACCGGATTTCCCAGCAAGGCACACAGATCCATATCACAATCAGACTGCCTATCTGTTGCAGAATCATGGATTAGGGATTCTAGTCATTGTGGATACTGTGGCTGCGGAGGGTTATTCCGTTGTGGAATTCCTCCTGCTGCACCATCAGTAGGTGGATTCGGACAATTTCTATACATATGCCCCTCTCTTCCACAGTTCCAACAAATCAGGGGACCACGTGGTGGCCCTCCCTGTCTGTGCTGCTGTTGTGGTTGCCAGGGTCCTCGATGTTGTGGCTGTCCACCTTGTCTATTTTGCCATGGCTTTTTGGGGCGTTTGCACTGCTTCTGCTGTCTTACGTTACCCTGTTGGTAATATATTTCATCATCTCCATGTGCTACATACACTCCTTTGTCGCTGTTTCTTGTCTTTTTCTGCTTTAAGACTTCTTCTGCATGACAACAGTGGGTGTGTGTTTCTTCCAATGTGCCTGTTGGCAGTCCAATCCAATGTTTCTGTATCCAAGCTTTTATATCCTTGTTGGAATGTTGGATCAGCGCGTTTTTCAACTGTTGTTCGTACACAGGTGTTCCTGGCAGTATGCCACTATGGACTCTAAATACACTCTCAAATCTGTATCTAAACTCTGTCCATGGCTCTCCTTCTTTCTGTGTTGTCCTGGCAATTTCAGTATAATTTATCTTTGGTCCTAACACTCCTTTTGCACGCGTAATCATAGCTTCCACTCTTGTTTTCAAGACCAGATCATCATGTGTCAGTGGTACGCCTTGTTGGTCTGCAGGATTCCAGTCTCCGCGTACCTGACTCCATTTAGGGCCACATGCTTTCATCCACACCTGTTGGACTTCAGGTCCATTAAGGTGGTAAGATGTTCTATTGTTTTCTATATCCTGCATAAAGCCCTCGATATCGACATGTGGCGATGGTATCATGTCGACTGCTGCTTTGATATCATCAGCATTCCATGTCCGATAAACGAGCATGGTTGATAGCTGTCCTGCTGTTCCTGCACGAGGATTTGGTACTTCTATCATAGGATAGGCACCTCCCTGATCACTATGTTCCACCATGGGAGGGGCTGTAGGCACTTTCGCTTGACTGCGTGTTTGTGGTTTTTCTGGTTTTTCTCTTTTTACCTTAGGTTTTACTGCCAAATCATACTGTGGTGGCGGTACATCGTCATCCTCTGGTAGAGGAGATAAAGGTCTCTTTGTCACCGACGATCCAGCCGGCGGTGGTTGTTGAGGCTGTTCTGGCTCTCTGTGCTGAATTACCACATCTTCTTCTGCCTTACCTACAGCTTTCTTTTTCCTTGCTTTCTCTAATCGTCGCTTCTCTGCTCCTTTCTGTCTGTTCTCTGCTTCCTCCTCCCAAAATGCCACTAAATCTGCCCCTACTTTCTGCAGCTTTCTCTCATCACCTTTATGTTCCCGTTCTAACTCTTTCTTCAGCTTTTGTATGCTGACCATGTTCAGTCGTCCGTCAAAGTCATGTTTATTTATCCAGGTCTCCAATTTCTTTATTGCTTTTGGATTTTTTGCTTCCATAAATTTCCAGTCATCAGTTGATAAATTTTCCTTATTTTTAGACGTCTTACCCCCCATTTTTATTATATTTTTTATCCCTTGTTATAATTTGGACTTCAGACGGGGGCACACCTAGGGTGTTCTAAATCTGAAGTTTTCACACTTTCTTTGGACGTGACAATTAATTTGCCGTCGTGTGGTTGATTCCTTTCACCTCCCCGTAGGAAGCGGAATCACTTGCCTCTGCCTCCACACGCACGGTTGTCACTAACGTTGTCCAAAGTATTACACTTTCACACAGTTATTTACACTTACACAAAACACTATTTACACATAGAAACACTTCTAATAATCGTACGTGTATTCTTATGCCAGGGGAGCTCGCCCTCCCGTGAAATTTAACTAATGTCCTGCATTAGGGGACTCCGCCGTCCCTGCTAGATTTAACTGCTTTTTTACAGTGCACGTATTTCTACCCGGGATTTCCTTTACGTATTAAAACAGAGGAGTCCGTATCCTCCTTCCGGAATTTAACTACGGGCGTCCCTCGCAACCGTAGAGGAGTCCGCCCTCCTTACAGAGTTTAACTGTGTTTCATTAACAGACGATTCTGTATCATCGCTTACGGAGTTTAACTGTTTTATGTGATCACTTTTATCCCCTACCGGTACGCGTATATAAACAGAGGAGTCCGCACCCTCCTTACAGAGTTTAACTGCTTTGCATTAACAGACGATTCTGTATCATTGCTTGCGGAATTTAACTGTTTATGTGATCTGATCACCACTCACTCAGTACTGTTTACAAAGAAATTTTACTCACTGACTCGACTTCCTGTCTGTCTTCTTCTGGAAAATCTCGTCAACCAGACGATGCCAACGGTGGTCGACAATTGCAGACACGATCAATCGATCGATCGGACCTTGGCCAAGGATTTACGTCTGGACTTGACGACCTCCGCCGGACACCTCCGGTGTTGTTGAGATCCCGGACGAGCCCCCAGTCAATGTTGGGTATTTTCTCCTGCAAACATTTCTAAAACCTTTAACAAGACAAACAGAGTCAAGAAACACCAGTGAGACAGAAAGTCAAATTATGTCGCGCGGAGTGCAGTCAGGCTGTACACCAAGGCTACACTAAAGTCTGGCCTGCTTTTCCGCTCTTTTTATTAGAGACGTCCTCATCACATAAACAAAAACTTGTCCTAAGGGTGGGGGTGATGACGCAAGACAAGTTTCTTCCCGTAACATAAACGCATACGTCAATAAGTGCAGCTGTAAGGAAGAACACTTTCTTTTTACTCCTATCGTCGAAGGTCAGCACATCTCGTTCGTCTGTTGCAGTTATCAGCTGTTCTGCATCTGCCTGCAGTGTCCTGTCCTTCACACTCCTTCACACTAAGCACCACATCACAACAGTCAAAACGTTCTCTTACTCCCAGTCGTTAGAGGCTGCGAAAACAAAGTTATATTATAATAATAAGTACATCCAGCCCTTCATTCTCAGCTCAGATTGACCCCAGAGTGCTAAAACAAAATTGAATTCTCAGGATTGCATTAAGACAGGTGCAAAACAGCACAATAACATTCAGAATGATCCCAGCATGCAAGGTTGAATAACACGTTCTCAGGGTTAGGTGCAAAACAGCACAACACCGTTCTCATGAGAAAGAAGACAAGCTAAAACAAGGTTGAATAACACGTACATTCTCAGGGTGAAGTGCAAAACAGCACAACACCGTTCTCATGAGAAAGAAGAGAAATGTACAATGTTTAATAGTGATAACATATAACATATATACAAAATCTTTAACAGCCTCTTCCAACAGAGAGATTCAAAGCAACCTGGAGACACCCACGCTCCAAACACTGGCACCTTCTGGACTACGTTCTGACGTGACAGCGTGATAGAAGAGACGTACTACATACCAGGGTGATGCCTAGCACGGATTGCTATACGGATCATCGCTTGGTCCGTTCCAAGATTGCTTTCACTTTCAAACCCCGTCCTAAGAAGAAAGGCCCACAGTTTAAGAAGCTACAAGTCCACAAGCTGCAAGACATAGACACAAAAATGGAGTTCCAGGCCAAACTAGAGGAGAGACTGGGCGGAGAAGAAGGCCTGCCTGACGACCCTGAACAACAATGGATGAGATTAAAGACCATCCTTCAAGAGACGGCAGCAGAAGTAGTGGGCTTCTCAGCCAGGAAAAATAGACTGGTTTGATGAGTCTGATGCACAGATCCAGGAACTACTAGAAAAGAAACGTGCATGCCACAAGACTCTTTTAGCTAAACCTGATGACCACTCTGCCAAGACAGCTTACAGAAATGCCTGCTCCACACTGCAAAGCAAGCTCCGCATACTGCAGAACGACTGGTGGCTAGCTTTTGCGGAGAAGACACAACAACATGCCGATGCCGGAGACATGCGCTCCTTTTATGAAGCCCTTAAGACCATCCATGGGCCAGCACATCAAGTGCAAGCACCCCTGCGCTCCTCAGACGGCTCCACCCTTCTGATGGACAAGGAAACCATTATGCAGCGTTGGTCAGAACACTTTGAAAGCCTCTTCCGTGACAAGCGCACTGTGCAAGAGTCATCAATCGAGAAGATTCCCCAGGTGAAGGTGAAATGGGAACTTGATGACCCCCCAACACTTGAAGAGATCCAAAAGGCCACCACGCAGCTGAATCCAGGGAAGTCTCCTGGCATAGATGGCATCCCAGCAGAGGTGTACCAAAATGGAGGTGAGGCAGTCCACGACAAGCTTCAGATTCTCTTCTCCAGTTGCTGGGAAAAGGAAATGGTTCCACATGACCTTCGGTATGCGGTCATTGTCTCCCATGTACAAGAACAAGGGCGACAAGTCCAACTATTCTAATTACTGGGGCATCAGTCTCCTCTCAATAGCAGGTAAGATTTTGGCTTGAGTGCTGCTCAACAGGCTTACCCCTACCATAGTGCATGAAAATACTCCCGAGAGTCATTGTGGATTTCGGGCCAACAGGGGAACCACCGACATGATCTTCGTCCTGAGACAGATCCAGGAGAAGTGCAGAGAACAGAACATGGCCCTTTATGCAGCCTTCATAGACCTAACCAAGGCTTTTGACACGGTCAGTCGTGAGGGTTTGTGGAAGATTCTTGCACGCCTTGGCTGCCCTCCAAAGCTCCTCACCATCATCCGCCAGCTGCATGAAGGCCAGATGGGACAAGTGAAGTTCAACAGGACTCTGTCCGGCAGCTTCCCCATCTCAAATGGCATCAAACAAGGTTGCATCCTCACGCCCACTCTGTTCTCCATCTTCTTCAGCATGATGCTTTGTGAGGCCAAAGAAGACTTGACAGATTGCATCTATATCCGCTTCAGAACTGACGGAAGTCTGTTTAACTTGCGGCGCCTTCTGTCCCACACTAAGATCACAGAACAGCTAATCATGGAGCTGCTCTTCGCAGATGACTGCACCCTCGTTGCCCATACGGAGCAAGCCTTGCAGCACATTGTCAACTGTTTTGCTGAAGCAGCAAGAGCCTTCGGCCTCAACATCAGCCTGAGAAAGACAGAAGTGCTATATCAACCGGTCCCCCATACAGCATATACCCCACCCCAAATCAACATCGAGGGTACCAGCCTGAATGCAGTAGAGCACTTCACGTATCTCGGTAGTGTTATTTCAAATGACACATCTGTTGCCAAGGACCTAGACAGTCGCCTTGCCAAGGCCAGCAGTTCTTTTGGTCAACTCTCAAAGAAGGTCTGGCAGAATCATGCACTGTGCCTTTCCACAAAAGTGCAGGTCTACAGAGCCATTGCGGTCCCTACCCTCCTGTATGGAGCTGAAACCTGGGTTCTGTATCGCCATCAGCGTTGTCTCCAAAACATCTTCGGGATCAAGTGGCAGGACTACGTCTCAAATGAGGACATCATTACCAGAGCCAAACTGCCCAGCATGGAGTCTATTATACTCAAACAACAGCTTCGTTGGGCAGGTCACGTAGCCAGGATGGATGATACACGCATGCCGAAATTAATTCTCTCTCAATTCTCTCAAGGCAGGGAGACGAAACCAAGGGGCCCCCAAAAAGTGCTATAAGGACCAGCTGAAGAAACAGCTCTCCCTTGCAGGCATTCAGCATCAGTCATGGCAGCATCTAGCTACAGATAGACTCAGCTGGCATTCCAGCATCAAATCCGCCAGCCTGAAGTTTGAGGCAGAAAGAAATGAGGCCTCACGCCAGAAGCATCAAAGATAGAAAGAGCGGGCAGCAGCACAAGCCCAGCCTACTCAAGTGTTCATTTGCCCCAAGTGTAACAGGTCTTGTGCATCCCGCATCGGACTTTTCAGTCACCAGAGGGCTTGTAGAAAATAAACTAAAAAAAAAAAAAAAAAAGCCTTCCCACTATCCTCGCAAGCGAGGAAACTGCCAACAACAACAACAACAGTATATACATACATATATATATATATATATATATATATATATATATATATATATATATATATATATATATATATATATATATATACAGTGAGGAAAATACGTATTTGAACACCCTGCAATTTTGCAAGTTCTCCCACTTAGAAATCATGGAGGGGTCTGAAATTTTCATCTTAGGTGCTTCTCCACTGTGAGAGACATAATCTAAAATCAAAAATCAAAAATCCAGAAATCACAACGTATGATTTTTTTAAAAATAATTTATTTGTATTTTACTGCTGCAAATAAGTATTTGAACACCTGTGAAAATCAATGTTAATATTTGGTACAGTAGCCTTTATTTGCAATTACAGAGGTGTACAGAGTGTTTCCTGTAGTTTTTCACCAGGTTTTCACACACTGCAACAGGGATTTTGGTCCACTCATCCATACAGATCTTCTCCAGATCTTTCAGGTTTGGGGTTTCAGCTCCCTCCAAATATTTTCTATTGAGTTCAGGTCTGGAGACTGGCCAGGCCACTCCAGGACCTTGAAATGCTTCTTATGGAGCCCCTCCTTAGTTGCCCTGGCTGTGTGTTTGGGGTCATTGTCATGCTGGAAGACCCAGCCATGATCCATCTTCAATGCTCTTACTGAGGGAAGGAGGTTGTTTGCCAAAATCTTGCAATACATGACCTCATCCATCCTCCCTTCAATACGGTGCAGTCATCCTGTCCCCTTTGCAGAAGAGCACCCCCAGAGTATGATGTTTCCACTCCCATGCTTCACGTTTGGGATGGTTTTCTTGGGGTTGTTCTCATCCTCTAAACATGGTAAGTGGAGTTGATTCCAAAAAGCTCTATTTTGGTCTCATCTGACCACATGACCTTCTCCCATGCCTACTCTGGATCATCCAGATGGTCACTGGTGAACTTCAAACGGGCCTGGACATGTGCTGGCTTGTGACTTCGCAAGAGTATGCAGACAGTTCCTTTAGGATGAAGAATTTGATACCACTGACTGGTCCCCCCACGCTCACCTGACCTAAATCCAATAGAACACCTCTGGGACATTATGTTTCAGTCCATCCAGTGCCACCAGGTTGCACCTCAGACAGTCCAGGAGCTAAGTGATGCCCTCCTCCAGATCTGGGAGGAGATCTTCCAGGAAACCATCAATCATCTCATTAGGAGCATCCCTCGACATTTTCAGGCTTGCATACAAGCAGGTGGGGGTCATGCAAACAACTGAGTACCATTTTGAGCTGCTGCAATATTGGAAAAATGCACAAGCCTCCTGCATCATTGTTTTCACTTTGATTTTCAGGGTATATTTGAAATCAGTCCTCTGTAGGTTGACAGTTTTTATTTCCACCAAACAATGTGGCATCTTTTCATTCCTGACACATTACCCAGTCCATATCAGCAAAGATAGCCAGCATTTTTTTATACTCCAAAATTTTGGTGGCATTTATTTTCCATCTTGTGTTGATGTTTGGAACATGGAAGGCTTTCAGCTCGGGTGTGACGTCATTCCCAGTTACAGCTTGGAAGTTCCAATGTTAATGGAATGCCCCATTAACCTGAACACTGTGTGTTAATTCGCTGAGAGCTGCACTGTCTTGTGACCTAGTTGTCAAAAATCATGGCAACATGAAAAGAAAGTTATTTTGTCACCATTTCTACTGCACCCTGTATTGAATTTCAGTCAAATCAGGTGTGTTCTTGTAGTTAGAAAAGAAGTATTTCTTTCAGAATAAACTGTGGATCCCCCCCAAGTGTGAGCTCCTTTTGAAGAGCTCCACAGTCATTTGTGCCAAGCCGTCAGACAGAAACTAATTACACCAAGCTGTGCTTTTTCTTTCACCTGCCTCTCACTCATCGAATTGGATAAATGGCTTTCTTTTTCCCCATTCCACATCCTCATGAAGGACATCTTTTGAGGAATACGAGGAAAAATGCAGTGGCGAAAAGTGATCTTGAACATTACATTTCCATAGCAACGGTAACAAGTTTGTTAGCAGAGGTCTGACTTTGGCTGTCGCAGACGCAGTAATTCAGTGTCTGTCAGCTGAGCGACAAAAGAAGGCTTGCTGGAGACGAGGTGAAGCCTTTTGTCCCCACTTTCCACAATATTTAAAGATGTTCTGTCCAGAGGATGGTGCTGAATGATACGTCTACAATGTGAAAATACATTTGGGTATTTTTCTGCTCCAGTGAATGAGCAGAATTCAATTCAATTTTCAATTCAGTTTTATTAATTTATATAGCGCGATCTCATGACAGAGTCGCCTCAAGGCGCTTCATACAACACACAATTCATAGCAGCACAAAGTGAATTAAAATCGAAAAGGGCACAGTAAAAGTAAAACATAGTAGAATAAAAATAAATTACAAAACAAACATAAAAACATAATAAATTAACAGTGAGACAGTCTAAAAAAAAGTGGGTCTTCAATCTTGATTTAAAAGTCTCCACCGTGTCGGACTGCCTTATGGATGCAGGTAGATCGTTCCAGAGAGCAGGGCCACGGTAAGAGAAGGCTCTATACTCCACAAACTTTTTATTCACCCTTGGAACACACAGAAGTCCTGCACCTTGCAAACACAAGGGCTGCACCGGTACGTAGGGCCTGACCACGTCCGCCAGGTAGGAAAGAACCAGTCCATGAACAGTTTTATAGACCAGCAACAGGACTTTAAAATGTGATCTGGCAGAAACCCAGAAACCAATGAAGGGACACTAGAATGGGTGTAATTTGGTCAAACTTTGTGCTTTGTGTCAAAAGTCTGGCAGCAGCATTCTGCACTAATTGAAGACCCTGAGTGCTGGACTCGGGCAGACCAGAAAATAAAGCATTGAAATAATACAATCTAGAAGAGATAAATGCATGTATCAGAGTCTCAGCAACAGCAATAGACAGGATGGGACGACTCTTTGCTATGTTTCGCAGATGCAAGAAGGCAGTCCTTGTAATACTGTATCTCTAATGTGGAGGTTAAAGGACAACGTAGGATCAAAAACTACCCCAAGATTCCTCACTTTGTACATATGATGTATAACCAGTGGTGGGCACAGATAACCAAAAAATTTACTTCGATAACAGATAATCAGATAACTGAAAAGTTATCTTTGATAAAGATAAACCGATAAACCACCCAAAAATGTATCGGAAGTTACAGATAACCGATAAATTCCAGTATTGTTTCTAGTATATTTGCAACTAGTAATAAACTGAATTTGAGTTTTAACACCACGATCGCTTCTGGAAACAACAAAGCGACAGCAGACCCAAACAATGAGCCCACACTTCTATGTTTGAATATCCTGCCTCCTGCTGGAAGTTCTTATTCACTACACGGCTTACAGTGCAGAAGCAAACTAAGAGCAGTCACCAAGCCCAACTCTCTACCAACCACAACGCTCCAGTCAGGCGGAGGTCTTGGAAAATAAAGTCGTACTGACTTATGGTTTGGTGTATAAATAAAATGAATACTGATAGAATAACTCCATTAATGTCAGTTCTGTCATTTGTACAAAGTTAAAATATAAGATATATCTGTTAATGTTGAATAATGCGCTAATTCTGAGGTTTTGTAACAAACACAGACAGATCGCAAAGGATTCTGGGTAAAATGTACCTCTGTTAAACACTGATTGGTTCAGTCATTCACTATGTAAACCAACACGTTAATGTGACGTGTGTCGTGTGTTGGTGTTTACAGATGTGCTTTTGTAAAATATTCCATTTTTATTTGTAAAAACAGGCATTTTTACGGAGCCCTGGAAGTGTCATCACAACATGTTTTGCTTGTGGAGAGAATGTGAGAATGTTCAGATGATTTTTCATTCATGTGAGAATTTTTTGGATTGAGTTTCAGGTTAATCTCGCATCCTGCATTGTGTAGTGTACATGGAGTAACAAGCTGCGTTTAACATCTCACGACCACCTCCTCATTGCTGATCATATGGTCGAATGAAAATCAAACCTGTTTGATATTATTCTGGTCGGCTGTCGTGAGGGTTTCCTGCTGCTGAGTGAGGGGCAACAAGCATCCTACCGCTCGCACTGTGCATGTGCAAACACCGCAGAACTGTCTTGTAATGTTTTTTTTTTTGTCGTTTTGTTTTTAAACTTTGATGTCTTCCATCGAGAGTATTTGTAAATTAAGTTTGAAAAAACTTAACTTGTGATTAAAAATATCATACAGTGTCTGCTCATCGTCAGGACGAATACTACCATGAACTGCCATGAACACTACTGGCCAGTAGATGGCAGTAGAGGCCCTGAAATCTTTCCAAAACAAAATTCCAGATAATTCACGTCTGCTGCGACATTTAAGATGCGTGGAATTTAACAAACGCAAATACAATAACGTCTATAAACCCAGAGAATATATTCACGAGAGTTTTAGGCACTAGAGTTTAATGCTGTTGTCCATGGAGCCTGAACAGAGTGTCTGAAATGCATTTATCCTGTCGTGAACTTACTGAGATTACATAATCCTACCCATAATGCACTGCTCGGTACAGCATGTCCACAGACAGCTGTCTGAACGCCATCTCAAAGCCGTCCTGTGAGACCAAAACGGAGGTGTTCCTTTGTCTCGCTCCATCAGCCATTCGGTCGTGACGCGCGAAGCCTCCGCTCGGCTTTCCATGACAAAATCTCTTGTTAAAAGTGAAATCTGCTGGAAAATGGTTGATGTCCAGCTCTTGCGATAACCAGAGAAAGTGCACACGATGGTCCGGCTCCACAGAGCCATCCGTTTAGAAATGATCCCTTGGTTTGTGGCTCTCAATGGCGGCACGGAGCGCGGCGCACCGAGCGTCCTTAAAGCCGTCCTTAAAGCTGTAGTAACAGTCCTTATTCTCTGTGAAGCCCGTAAAAATTTTCACCGAAAGCCAGATAAATTTTTCTAATGGTTTCCAGCTGCCAGTCTCTAACAGTTTCTGAAAAAATTCTGATGGAAAAAAAGCCCAGATCATTCCGCCATTTCCTGACAATGAAAATCCGCCGAGGGGGCTGGACCACTCCTCACTCAAAGCCTGCTCACAGGTGAATGACGCAACCGACAGGCGTGGAAAAACTCACGCATGCGCACGAGGGTTCAAGCTTGTCTGACGCAATCACACGTGATTCAAATCCATATGGTTTTTGAAAAAAATAATAAGGTCGGATACTTTTCTAATAGACCTCGTAGTTTCATTCTGTGCAGTCTGGTAGGAGTATGATAATATCTATGCAACACCTTGTATTGTATAAATTTACTTCTGGCCTCCTTCACATATTTACCACTATCTGATGAGATATCTAACCATTTTTTATTTGTGTACTCTATTTTCAAATCCTGCTGCCAAAAAAGTTTAATATTTGATGAGTCACCACTTAAACTATAATTAAACAATTTATAAAACTGAGAGGCAGTGTGGCAATCGTGGCATTTTAATATAACCTAGAATATCATTCTCAACAGCATGTTTAAATTTGAAGGTCACACCGTGTCTCATTTGTAAATTTTTCCAGAAGTTTGCGCTGCCTTTCAATTTGAATGTACGAGTTAAATCCTCATAGGACATAAATTGTCCATCTTTACACAAATCTCCAATAATGCATATACCATGTGAATGCCACTGCCCCCAAAACACAGGTGTTGTACTAATACATATAGCAGGGTTATTCCAGAGAGACGCATACTTCTGAATATGATGTGAAAGCTTTAACATTTTATGAACCTTTGACCAAACCTCACAAGAGTGAATAAAAACCAGGTTAGTTGTATCAATCTTTTGAGACAGTTTGTGTTTTGGATCAAATGGTGAACAGATATCTGTTTCAGTGTTTAACCAATCTTGTTTACTCTCATCATCCATAACTGAACTGAGGGGCTGTAATAATTTTAATAATATTAATCTTGCCCCACAATGTTAGTGTCAGTGTTTCCCACTTTGCAAAATTTGTTTTAATTTTTGACAACACTGGGTTGAGATTTAGTAAGGGTAATTCATCCAAATCTTGACACAGTTTAATCCCCAAATATTTCATGCCTTTAGGTCAATCAATCAATTTCTTTCAATCAATTTCTTTATATAGCGCCAAATCACAACAAACAGTTGCCCCAAGGCGCTTTATATTGTAAGGCAAGGCCATACAATAATTATGTAAAACCCCAACGGTCAAAACGACCCCCTGTGAGCAAGCACTTGGCTACAGAGGGAAGGAAAAACTCCCTTTTAACAGGAAGAAACCTCCAGCAGAACCAGGCTCAGGGAGGGGCAGTCTTCTGCTGGGACTGGTTGGGGCTGAGGGAGAGAACCATGAAAAAGACATGCTGTGGAGGGGAGCAGAGATCAATCACTAATGATTAAATGCAGAGTGGTGCATACAGAGCAAAAAGAGAAAGAAACAGTGCATCATGGGAACCCCCCAGCAGTCTACGTCTATAGCAGCATAACTAAGGGATGGTTCAGGGTCACCTGATCTAGCCCTAACTATAAGCTTTAGAAAAAAGGAAAGTTTTAAGCCTAATCTTAAAAGTAGAGAGGGTGTCTGTCTCCCTGATCTGAATTGGGAGCTGGTTCCACAGGAGAGGAGCCTGAAAGCTGAAGGCTCTGCCTCCCATTCTACTCTTACAAACCCTAGGAACTACAAGTAAGCCTGCAGTCTGAGAGCGAAGCGCTCTATTGGGGTGATATGGTACTACGAGGTCCCTAAGATAAGATGGGACCTGATTATTCAAAACCTTATAAGTAAGAAGAAGAATTTTAAATTCTATTCTAGAATTAACAGGAAGCCAATGAAGAGAGGCCAATATGGGTGAGATATGCTCTCTGTCCACTTAAATTTGAATTAAAGACTGAGTTTGGAGAAGTGTTCACACTCTCTGGTTCTCCTTATCAGACACAGTCGATGTATATAGTGTTCCATAATATTGCCTGAACACACTATATTTCTGTCTTTTGCTGAGATCACCAAAGAGTTACCTTGTTTAATGGCAGGAATAGTATTTGAAAAATCCTCCTTTTTAACTTGTCTTGCCAATACTTTCCCAGTTTTCCCCCTCCCTCATAGTTTTTAACCTGAACAAGGAATATTCCACTTTCTTATAATACATTTAATTTAGCTGAAATTTAAGCCCACAAATGTCTCGGTAAAGTGAGTCATTATACTACACAGGCAAATTATTTTTTTCAATTTAATTTCCCTTTCCATTTCTTGAATCCTAAGAACACTTTCGTTTTTCTTTTTTGTAGCATATGCTATCAATTTACCCCTCACATAAGTCTTAGAGGCCTCCTAAACACTTTGAATATACTTCATACTCCAAATGTTTATTTAAAAAAGTGCTTAAGATCATCACTCAGCAGCTCCTTAAAAGATTTATCTTTTAATAACGAGACATTCATTCTCCACCTTGAACCTATTACATTCCCCAGTCCTAATTTAATGCAGAGTTCAACAGTTGCATGGTCAGTAAGTGCAATATTCTTTATGTCACACCTTATTGCATTAGTTAACAAGCGTTTTGATATTAGAAACAGATTGATCCTAGAATAGGATTTATGACATTGAGCATAGAATGTGTATTCCCTTTTTTAATTCCCTAATTAACCTCCATACGTCAATTAGGCCCATATGTTCCTTTAACATATTCCTTTAACTCTTCCCTTAGAGCTAAATGAAACTTTAGATGAACTCTTATCCAGAATAGGATCCATCACTTCATTCATTTCACCTGCTAATGTTATCTGTCCTTCCATATCTCCCAAAACTCTGTTTATCTCATGAAAGAATTGATGGTCTTCTTTATTTTTCGCATAAATGTTACAAAGTATTAACGTTACCCCCTCTACCATAGCTTGGACACATACCATTCTCCCTTCTGCATCTTTAACTTCTTTTATCAATGAAAAACAAATATTTCTTTTAATAAGGATGATTTCACCATTGCGAGCACTTAAATGCAAACTATAAAAATATGACCTACCCAACCCACTTTAAACCTTGACGCTTCCCCCTCACTTAGGCGAGTCTCTTGAAGAAATATCATGTCTGCTTGATTTGTCTTTAAATAAGCCAGTAGTTTACATGTTTTGATTGGATTTCCACACCCATTAATATTCCAAGACATACATTTTATATATTTTCCAGTCATTACAAATTAGGAATTGCAATATAACTTAAACCTGTAACCATGCATGTAAACAGAGAGGAACATTCTTGTCCCCTGAAGAAGAATCTAATATGTGAGTGCACCCAGCCAAAATAAAACAAAACAAATGGAAAAAGGAACATTTCCATTGTATAAACCGTTAAAAACAGTATTACAACTAAAAGACCTACCCTAGAGCTCCCTAATGCAGCCTAGGAAAAAAACACCTATCAGGTCTGTAGGACGCTGCTCTGCTTCCCTGCATCCAGGATGACAGGTGACGAGGTCCACCCCTCTCTGACAATCAAACATAAGGTGTCTCAGGCTCCTTGCAGTAACGTCAGTCAGTCGTATTAGAGATCCCCTCTTCCTGCTGCTCGCGCTTCTCCTGCTCATCATCATTGCCGAAAAACGTTCCTGCTGCCTTTGCTGAGTTGAAGCTTACATTTTTCCCTTTCAACTTCAAATGCAATGTAGCCGGGAACGCCAGGGTGTATTTGACGTTACGCTCCTGTAGCTTTCGCTTCAAGGCTGTGAAAGCCTTCCTTTTCTCCGCCAGCTCTTTAGTCATATCAGGAAACACAGACAACCGGCATCCTGCCCAATCAAACCTGCATTTCTCCTTAGCTGTTATAATAACTTTATCCCTCTCAGGAAGCGTATGAGCACTGACCTCAGGGGTCAGTTTGGGTCTGGAAGCGGGGTTAGGGCACGATGGGCGCGCTCAATCTCAAACTTGGCATCATCACGCACGCCAAGCCCCTCAACCAACATCTTTCAAACACAACTCAATAGTGTCCCTTCAGTACCAACAGTCTCTTTCAACCCAATAACTCTCACGTTGTTCCTCTTACTGTGGTTTTCGAGGGCCTGGATGCGATCCCACATATCGTCCACCTGTTTCTTTGTCTCCACTCAGAGGTGTCCTCTAGGCGGGAAATGCGCGTCTCAGCCTCTGTTAACCTCTCCTGCATCGCCACCACTATTCTATTCAGTTCAGTTGTCGTCTACTTTATTGTAGAAACATCAGTAGCAACACTTTGCAGCATATTACTCATTTTCACAACTTCAGTAAACAACTTAGCTAAGTTAGGTGGAGAGGGCCCTTCATCCTCATGTGGAAGACTGCTGTGAGTGGCCACGCGGCCCAAACTTTTAGAATGCTTCGAGGTGGCCACTGAAGGATTAGATAGCTTAAATTTCTTAAAAAGAACAACAACTGCTCTTACACAGCACAGCAGAAGGAGAGTGGCATTACACAGAAGCCTGGACCACAAAATAATCAATCAAAAAACAAGTCGGAGAGCGGAGGGTTTCTGACCAGCTGCCATCTTGTTCGCCGTGCCCACGTGACTCTCAAGACTAGATTTCTTAAGCAATGGTTTAATCACTGCAAATGTAAAACACCTAGGAACAGAACCAGAGGTTAGTGAAAGATTTATCATTTCCGGCACAGTCGGCCCAAGAGTGGGCCACAGGTCCTTAAACAGTTTTGCTGGTGTGGGATCAAATAAACAGGTTGTGCTTTTTATAGACGTCACAAGTTTCATCAGTGCCTCTAGTGAAATAGTATCAAATTCTGTAAATCTAGGTGTCACCTCTGTGATGACACCCACCTGCATAGCAGGGTGCAATGACTGAGCCAAGGCGTGCTGAGATGTGTTCAATCTAATGTCTTCTATTTTCTTCTTGAAATAATCCAAGAAGTCCTGCACTACAAACAGAGAATGATTAACAGGTGGCCATCCATGGATAAGAAATCCTACTGTGTCAAACAAAAATTTTGAGTTGTGCTTATTTTTATTGATCAAATCAGAATAATAGGTCCGCTTTGTAGTCAGCATGCTTATAATCTATGATAGCACCGTGCCACGCAAGGTGGGACAAATCTAATTTGGAGCTACAGCCATTTCCGTTCCAAACCTTTCAGACACTGAGAATGGCTTTAACAAGAAAAATATAGTCATCTAATCAAGAGGCACATATGTGGTCTGTCTTAAATCTTGTGCAAACAGCGCTGAGTGCTCAGTAAGTGTTCTTGGTAGTTTTCAACTGATGCCTTTGTCATTTTCAGACCCTGTATCCACATCTATTTTTCCAGCTGAACCTTTCATTTATGAGTCCGTCATTTAAAAAGCAATGCACCAAGGTCAACAACACACAACTTTTCACAGAAATGACAGATGACAATCTAATGGGTTTAATTCATGTTACAACCCCAAACACACCCATGATTTATAAGATACTAAATAAAACCCTTTTGCACCCTGCAGTGTAATTTGTGCTCTTACTATGCGCAGTATAAATTACAAAGTGCA